>NC_041404.2:25566619-25651619 GCF_900747795.2 Erpetoichthys calabaricus
ATATATGTTATACCTGTATGTTTACTTGCTCTACTGAGGGAACTGCAAATAAAAATTCCTTTGTCTGTGTGACAGGTGGCAAATAAAGTAAGTACAAATAAAAATAAAAAGGCAGGTCACCAGATGTACTTATGAAGGCTTGGATTTTTTAAAACATGGGGTAAAGAGTGCAATGTGTCACTCACAACATCACCTGAGGACAATCCAGACTGGTGAGTTTGACATCCTATGGACATTAAGGTCAGCCATTGTCCACAGAAACAAATCCTTTAATGTCCCAGAGGCCAACAATGTAGATCACTTTAAAAAAATGTATATCAAAAACACCTTCTCTAGTTTGGCCTTTTTATAACTACATTTTATTTTTTACTGTTAATAAACTATACATGTAAAGAACTATCATACTCATTAATGAACCTGCAATATTTATTAATCTTTACTTTTCTCTGTTTTCTTTTCCGGTTCTCCTGTGGCCACCATCACCTGATCAAAGTCCTGTGCAGCCACATCTGATGTTTGGATGTTTGAATAGAAGCAGGTACCCCAGCCTGCCATAAGAGGCCCTGCACTGAAGCCTAAAAAAAAACAAGGCACTACTTCAGAGCATTTACTTTAGGCAAAATGCAGTTGGGGCTGGGTGGTCTTTTGGTAAGATTTTGTTTTTTTGTTTTTCTCCAGCTTAACTAGAGTTGTTTTTTTTTTCTTTCTGTCCATCCTGGCCAATTGACGTTACCATCAGACCATTATTAACAGACTATTCTACATTCAAGGAGTCTGTCTCTTTTTAATTATATACAGTACTGTGCTGTTTTAGGCAGGTGCGAGAAAATGCTGTAAACAAAGAATGCTTTCAGAAATATAAATAATGATTGTTTATTGTTATCAATTTACAAAATGCAAAGTGAGCGAACAAAAGAAAAATCAAAATCAAATCAATATTTGGTGTTACTACCTTTTGCCTTCAAACCAGCATCAATTCTTATAGGTACACTTGCACAAAGTCAGGGATTTTGTAGGATTCTAGTCAGGTGTCTGATCAACCAATTATACCAAACAGGTGCTAATGATCATCAATGTCACACGTAGATTGAAACACAGTCATTAACTGAAACAGAAACAGCTGTGTAGGAGGCTTAAAACTGGGTGAGGAACAGCCAAACTCTGCTACCAAGGTGAGGTTGTGGAAGACAGTTTCATGTCATGGCAAGATTGAGCACAACAACAAGACACAAGGTAGTTATACTGCATCAGCAAGGTCTCTCCCAGACAAAGATTTCAAAGCAGACTGGTGTTTCAAGATGTGCTGTTCAAGCTCTTTTGAAGAAGCACAAAGAAACGGGCAATGTTGAGGATCGTAGACGCAGTGGTTGGACAAGGAAACAGTGCAGCAGATGAAAGACACATCAAGCTTATTACCCTTAGAAATCGGAAGATGTCCAGCAGTGCCATCAGCTCAGAACTGGCAGAAACCAGTGGGACCCAGGTACACCCATCTACTGTCCGGAGAAGTCTGGCCAGAAGTGGTCTTCATGGAAGAGTTGCAGCCAAAAAGCCATACCTCCGACATGGAAACAAGGCCAAGCGACTCAAGTATGCACGAAAACATAGGAACTGGGGTGCAGAAAAATGGCAGCAGGTGCTCTGGACTGATGAGTCAAAATTTGAAATATTTGGCTGTAGCAGAAGGCAATTTGTTCGTCGAAGGGCTGGAGAGCGGTACAATAATGAGTGTTTGCAGGCAACAGTGAAGCATGGTGGAGGTTCCTTGAACGTTTGGGGCTGCATTTCTGCAAATGGAGTTGGAGGTTTGGTCAGGATTAATGGTGTTCTCATTGCTGAGAAATACAGGCAGATACTTATCCATCATGCAATACCATCAGGGAGGTGTATTATTGGCCCCAAATTTATTCTGCAGCAGGACAACGACCCCAAACATACAGCCAAAGTCATTAAGAACTATCTTCAGCGTAAAGAAGAACAAGAAGTCCTGGAAGTGATGGTATGTCCCCCACAGAGCCCTGATCTCAACATCATCGAGTGTGTCTGGGATTACATGAAGAGACAGAAGGATGTGAGGAAGCCTACATCCACAGAAGATCTGTGGTTAGTTCTCCGAGATGTTTGGAACAACCTACCCGCCGAGTTCCTTCAAAAACTCTGTGCAAGATGTACCTAGAAGAATTGATGCTGTTTTGAAGGCAAAGGGTGGTCACACCAAATATTGATTTGATTTAGATTTCTCTTTTGTTCATTCACTGCATTTTGTTGATTGATGAAAATAAATGATTAACACTTCCATTTTTGAAAGCATTCTCTGCCTAAAACTTTTGCACAGTACTGTATGTACTGTTGTTTTCAGAGGGAATAAAAGTCTTGACAAAATAAATGTTGGGGTGCCCTCCCAGCCCTTCCCATTTACTTCAGATAAAATATTGGGAGTGGTCTCCCCTAGACTTTCTCGTATACTCAGATATGGGGATGGATATTTGAAGAGTAAACCGCAAGACAATGAATATATTTTCATATTATGTGCATTAAGGAACCATCAACAACAAGTCAAATTAATAATACATGGAACAATTATTATAAATGTAAGGATGAATAAATCAGACTCTGCAGTTGCATGAATAAAAAATTTGCCATGATGATTTTATTTTGGCAAGCAATTCAGGTAAATTACCACTTTCAGTAAGCAGAAGTGGGACAAAAACTGCAAGAGACTTTAGTAATGTGTGTAATGTAATACTTGTACACAAAATTTCATTTACGTAAAGCAAAAACGTTCTCAAGTATGTATGTATTACCATTTGAAAGTCAAACAGAAAATTGCGATTATGTCAAAAACCAGTCGTTTTTCGAAAAAATGCAAAGCAACAAAAAATACTTAGAATATAGTGCCTTACCATAATGTGATGCGAAATTATCAAATTTGTAATATTTTTGGGGAAACGTTTCAGGTAAAGTACCACTTCCGGTTAGCGGAAATAGCTCAAAAGTTGATAGAAAGTTATGTTTTGTACCTAATACTTGTATGCAAAATTTGGTTGACCTAAATGAAAGCTTAGTCAGGTTATCTTGTTTACATAAACACACACACAGACATAATTCCAAAAATGGTATTTTCGCACTCAGGGAGGTCTAAAACATCAAGATTCATCAAAGTCTCAAAATCGAATTTTTGGATGATTCCAATACTTTGCCTATACTTCGTATACAAGAAAGTAAAAACACAACACACAATGGCATCAAAATAGAACAAAACAACAGCCTCCTGTTAACTTGGGGCCAATTAATTTAAAGATTCTTCTTAAGTAATAAAGGAGCTCTGTCTCTCTGGTGGCTCAGTTGTGAAGTGACGCCCCCTTCTGGGCAGTCATGCTTTTATGGCCCAGGGACAGGAAGGGGTGGAGTCACTGGTACTGTGACTCATAACTCACAGGGCGTAAAATGAAGACAACACAGTTAGCGGCAGCGCCCCCTCTCTGAAGTTATCTTGTGCTGATTCCACTTGTCGCAGATTATTTTGGGAATAACCTACATGTTTTCAAATAAAGGAAGCTGTGTTTGCAACTGATTTGTTCTTGATCAGGGGAAAGCAGTTGTTTAATAAATATTGCATATTTATCCCAGGTGGCATGGCAGGGCACTGGTGGTGCTACTACCTCAAAGTAAAGAGAGCAGGATGCACATCCCTGTGTGGAGTTTGCATGATCTCCCTGTGTGGGTTTCTTCTGGGTGTTTTGGTGTCCTCCCACTGTTCAAACATATGCCGGTTAGTTTAATTGTAATACTAAGTTGGCCTTGTGTGTGTGTTCTTCTTTCTATGACGGACCAGCACCAGCCAAGGTTTGTTCCTGCCAGGCCACAGTCTAGATTAAGCAGATTTGAAAATGAAATGACATAATTATCCTTAGTGGAATTGAATTTACCAGCTTCCTTAACAGATCTTCCTTTTGGTGTTCTGTCATAAAACATAAACATTTACAGAAGAGAAAGAGTACCTACAGTATGTGATGTCCTCCTACTCCCTGATTTAAACAATAAACATTAAACCGGGACAGAAATTCATTTCTTGTTATAAAATCACTTTAGGTAAAAACCAGCAGCCACTACAGCCTTGCAGGATTATGATTTTACTGTAGACACCCAAACTTGGCAGGTCTTTGTTCAAACCTCTTTCTTAATTAGAAGTCAGGTCTTGTTGTTAATAAGCATGTCATTTTCAAAACAGTCCTTTTTCATCAAAGGAACTCAATTACAATTCCTCAAGTCTAAACTTTTTTCTCTATTATTTTATGCAAATAATGTATTCCAATATTTATCTAATTATGTGCACACATGCATGTTTGGATAAATGTGTTTTTGCTGGTTACCAAGCATTACTTCTCATGATTAATTGCAAGCTACTAAGGAAACAATTAATTTTAACAAGTAAGTGAACTAAATAAAATGTTTGAAGACTCAATTACTGTGTGGCGACTCCCATGATACCAGTAAGCCTTCTTTTCAAATTTAATACAGAAGTAAAATCTGCTCCATTTACAATAACTAACGCTGAAGACAAAGAGAAGAGGGTAAAGGACTAAATATATCCTGTAGTTCATTAAAAAATGGCTTCTGATTAAGAAATTGGTTGGAAGGAAAACTTAGACACTGCAGCCCTCCAGAAATGGAGCTGAAGACCCCAAGCCTCTGCCAACCAAAATGCAGCAAGTGAAGCTTCACATTGGTAACTAACTTTGGCCCCATTTACAGAATCCCTTCTGAGAAAAGTTTTATTTTTTGTATTGTATTTCATTGCAGACAGATGCGTTAGTGTCATTTTATGTTATAATTTTGATTATTTCTCATCTCATTGATTTGTTTTCTTTAATATTTATGTCCCAGACATCACCTGGTAAGAACACCATCAACAAGTGTATCAGGAATGCCATTGCCATCCTGTATATTAAAACAGAAGATCACTGTGTGTTCTTTTCTGACCTTCTATAGCTTAAAAAAAGTGAAGCCCTGCATTTTGTAAAACTAAAGAAATAAATAATATTTTGGGCTTTCCAACAATTCTAAACTGGATTTAAAAATAATTTTTATGTTAGTCTTGGGGTTTTGACGTTAGTGGATTTTGAATTGAATCCTTTGGGAAAACAGTTTATCTTGTATTCAGAATATTTCTAAAATTAAAATAAATAAATGAATAAGAAATCTGCATACTGTATAAAAACATCTAAAATGAAATCAAAACAAATCCAAGAAGGCCACAACAAAGATTCATGACTCTAAGTGTATTGATGTGCACATAAAAGATGGCTGCGCACAACAATATGGGTCTGGAGTCATCTAAAGAAGACAAAGAAAAAAAAAATCACTTGAGAAACAATTTGTTTAGGGTTTTGAGCTATACTTTAGTCTGGTTGTGAAGACCCCCGTAATCACGTGAGGTTAGGTTTAGATTAGGGGAAAGTCGCTCTAAAGAGCATGCACTGGCACTCTCATCTACCAATACTTCAATCACATTTGTCTTTAAATCACCCTGGAATACTATCTATGTGACTCCGTGCAAGTAAAATTCAAGGCTAATGCTAAAAGTGCCAGAGAACTGGCTGAAATGTGGCTATCCAATGGAAACGCCATTAACCTAGCATATGCAGGTTTGAAAAGAAGAACATACAAATAATAAATAAGACTTTATAAACAACACTCGCCAAACCCCAGCTCATCAATTCCCCCCCAAAACAGCCACCTACCCTCCCCTCCTAATTTACTATATATTGCCTTAGTTTCCTGTGAAGTCTAATCATTTTCTTCTAAGGATGATTCCTGGTAGGAATTGAGTAAAAAACTATTTTAAGTTACGTGATTCAATTGCTCCATTTTTGGATTTCCAGCTAGAGATATGCAAACCATATATCACAGACTTTCGCCTCCATATAAATAAATATACAATTATACATTTTTTCTGCCACAAAGAAATCATTTAAATAGTGGTATACATATTGAGAATTAATCCATCCATCCATTTTCCAACCCGCTGAATCCGAACACAGGGTCACAGGGGTCTGCTGGAGCCAATCCCAGCCAACACAGGGCACAAGGCAGGAACCAATCCCGGGCAGGGTGCCAACCCACCGCAGGACACACGCAAAACACACTCACACACCAAGCATACACTAGGCCAATTTAGAATCGCCAATCCACCGAACCTGCATGTCTTTGGACTGTGGGAGGAATACTGGAGTGCCCGAAGGAAACCCACGCAGACACGGGGAAAACATGCAAACTCCACGCAGGGAAGACCTGGGAAGCGAACCCAGGTCTCCTAACTGCGAGGCAGCAGCGCTACCACTGCGCCACCGTGCTGCCCCTGAGAATTAATATTTAAACCATATTTGAAACCTATTTACATTTGCAACAAAAAAAATTCTACCAAAAGGGCCTCAATTAGAGTGCTCCCTATTGGTAATATGCAAAAACTGCAAATAAATAGTTAAAATATATCTCAGATAACATAATATTAAATCTATAAACAGAGGTGGGTAGTAACGAGTTAGATTTACTCCGTTACATTTACTTGAGTAACTTTTTAAAAAATTGTACTTCTAAGAGTAGTTTTACTGCACCATACTTTTTACTTTTACTTGAGTATATTCGTGAAGAAGAAATGCTACTCTTACTCCACTACATTGGGCAACACTCGAATCATTACTTTTTTTCCATTATATATGCTATATTTTTGCCAGAGAGAAGCCGCCAGTGGATCTACTGCATGACTGTTTCACCAATCAGACGTAGAAACAATAATCACATGTCTCCGTTTCACAAATCAGACGTAGCCATGCAGTCACATGACCACACAACCTGCAGCGGCATAGCGGCACACACTCCTCAGACAGCGGACAGGGAAAGAAAGAATACATGAAAAATGAGAGCCAACTCCTGCTGAAGCTTAACCATCACTTCACTGAGTGCAGAACAAGCTCGTTTTAACCAAACATGCACAGACACAATCAATCAAGGTAAAGTGAGACTTCTTGTACGTGCACAAGCTGCCTTGTTCTAATGTTATGTTCTATCAGCTGTGCTATTTGGAGGGCAAGTGAATAAGCAGTATTATACTGTCAGTGTACAGTATATCTTGTCACTGTAAATAGTTTGCACTGTTCAAACATACATGTTACCTACTGTAGGTATCGGCTTCAAAAGCTTTGTTGTGAAAAACTGAGATTTGGAACTTTGTGTTATTTGTGCATCTTTATTTTGTATAGATGTTATTTATTTTTACTCATTTTTTATTTTATTATTTGGAAATAGCAGAATTTGCACATTATTTTATATTTTTGTTTGTCTTATTACAACATTTCTAAAAAAAAAAATCATTTGTTATGATCAAACAGTTACTCAGTACTTGAGTAGTCTTTTCACCAAATACTTTTTTACTCTTACTTGAGTAATTTTTTGGATGACTACTTTTTACTTCTACTTGAGTAATATTATTTTGAAGTAACGCTACTCTTACTTGAGTACAATTTTTGGCTTCTCTACCCACCTCTTTTTTTTACTTTAAGTTAAGCAGACTTTAAAAACTATGATTATTTAAAAGTAGGGTTTTTTAAAGTTAGGGGTAAGAAATCTCATTAGGGTTAGGTCAACTAATTTTAAGTTTAGCATATGAAGAGGACTAGGGCATCCAAATTTAATGCTACAAAATCTTAAGATTAGTCTTAGGGCAACTAGCTTTAAGGTAAGGGTATGGGGAGGGGTAAGGCATCTAAAAATATCTCTTCTAAACAAGCATCTAATAAATGTTGTGCCAATTTCATAGTCAAATGATGCTTATATATTTTTTTGTCTCTCTGTGGCTGAGATAACCCATTTAACAGATAAGCAACGTCCCCCCATTGTTCATTTAATAGGTCTATACATTGATTCAATTTTGGGGTACATCCATGAAGTATCTCTAATACATAATTGTCAGCAGATGGAAAATATTGCTGTAATAATTTGACAAACTTTTCAGTAAGTACCTTAATAGGTATTTTAACTGCATTATATCCCTCAAACCCACTAAGATAAAAATCTTATCAATTTATGGTTGAGGTGATAATTTTCCTAAACATTACATAAGATCAAATACTATGAGTTCATCAGTTATTTCCAGTTGGGCCCCATCTCGATCATAAGAATTTAGAATATAGAAATGGCTGTCTCCCAAAAAAATTACTCATTCAAAGAATATAGGATGCCAATGTGCAATCTTATTACATTTTGTTTTTTAAGATTGTGAAGGGAGTTTAGAATTGGCATCAGTGCTATACATCATACTTGCTCCCTCCATTTGTAATGTCTTACTTGTAGTTTTAGATATTGATTTAGATTGTTCTCTGTTGGCATCCAGTATTCCCGAATCTGTAGAAGTCATGGATTTCGTTGTCATTTCTCTATTTATATTATTTTTAATTTGTTGAGGAACCACAGGTTTAATGTTATGACTTGGAATTGGCACCTGACTAGAAGAATAAGAAAAATTAGAAAGTAAAACCTGTTCTGAGTCAGGTGGCATTAGTTCTACACCCACAGGGTCAAGAGTTGTTGTATGTACTGGTTCCACCTGTAGGCAATATCTGTCTGTTGGAATTCAGTCCGTGGATAAACCCTTTGTCCCCATTCACACTCTAATGAGTAATTGTGCTCTCCACCCTGTAGTTACTTTCACTTCTTGGCTTCTCTCCACTCACTCCTTTTACTTTTCTAATCCTTCTGAGGATATGTTTTTGTAACTTGGGATGTTGGCCTATCTGCTGTTCTTAAAATCCATCCTTTTCTTATTTGGTACTAAACATCTAACATTATACCACAAGAAGGAAGAATGCTTCAGGGGTCACCCTAACCACCTTATCTAAAATGGTTGTCTCAATGCTTTCAATTTGGGTCTATAATTTGAATTTCTTTGTTTTGTTTTTTTTATACACTTTATTAATCCCAGAGGGGAAATTGTCTTTCCGCATGACCTTTTGGAGGTCAGATCACAGAGTCAGCCATCATACAGCGCCCCTGGAGTCATTTTTAAGTTAAGGGCCTTGTTCAAGGGCCCAACAGAGTAGGAAACCTTCTGTCAGTAACGAGATTTGAACCAGCAACCTTCCAGATACCAGCACAGATCCTTAGGCTCAGAGCCACCACTCTGCCATTTTTGTCCGATTGTTTTGGGATATTTCATTTTCTTAATATTTTGTTTTATTTCTCTTATTTTGTTCTAAAATGAAGTCTCAAGTTTAATAATTTTTGTTATAAATTGTTTTCTATTATCCAATTTTTCAATGTAGAATTTAAATTTTGTGTTTAAATCAATTTTTTTAATTTTAGGGTGTCTCAAGTTTAGGATTTTTGTCATACTTATTTTGTTTTTGTTTCAATCTCTTGCTATGTTATTAATTAGTCCTTTGATGAGTTTATTTTTAAATTATTATTTAGGGATGTAGTGTGTTCATGTGTTAAGCCAATAGGATTAGGGTTTAGAGTGGACTAGGATGACTATCAGTTGAACAATAAATGAGGCTGACACCAGAGGTGTAAATATAAAGAAAAATGTGTTTATTGTAACAAAGTCAATATCATACTTCAAAACGGTTCATAGTCCACTTTTGTAAAAGGTGAACAATAAACAGTGAGTTAAAACAAGTGATAAGCACTGCTAAATGTTCAAAACTAAAGTGTACTATTCAGATTTTCATGCAGTTTCTTTTTCTAGGGCTCTTATAAAAACTTAAGCACAGCCTTTCATATTAATTGCCACTCTCTCTAGTGAACAAGAAGATCATAGAAAGAGAGAGGGAGATGGGACTCCTAATTCTAACAAAGTACCAGAAATCAGAGTCCTTAAACTAAGCCATAAACACTCATAGGCAAGGAGAATCCTGGGGGTTTAATAAAAACCAGAACTGTGGAGTGTCCCTGAAAATAAATTTAAAAACAAGTTACTCATTAGTAAGCTTGTGAGAAAATATTGTAGTAGAATGCAGAGAGCTGTTTACAGGCAGAACTGGAAGGCAGCTGCCTACGAACGCCTCACGGGCAGAATGGGACAGGAGTGTGTGACATCAGGCTGGGTGGGGCTAGAGCTTTGATTGGGTTGCAGAAAGAGGGCGGAGACGTTCTTAGGTGTTAGTGTTTGCCTATCATCTTAGTGATGATGAGGTGTATAATGGTGACGGTCGATACCAACAGTATTCAGGTAAGCAAGCTGTATTTTGTTCCCAGTTTGCATTATATTAGTTTATATTACTTTTGGATTTGTTTCCTGTGACCTGTAAAAATGGGAAAGTCTCGTTAGGCACGTAGAGGACAGTGTTGCTGTGTATTGTTCTTCAACAAACAAGCCCATTATTGGGAATGAATTTCAATTGCCAACAGTCAGCATCAATGTGCAAGAGTCCAATGGGACATCTGTGGTCACTTAAAAACAGGTACAGTCTAAAGGAAAACAGTTGGAGTAGATCAGTATTTGTCTTTGATTTAAGTTGCTATTTTGAGTGATGTTGGTGTGCTTTCTGTTTACAGACAGCATGTTCATGTATATTGTGATTTGTCTGCTTGAGAATGCATGAGTACCTAATTTATTGTGTATTGAATAGACCCACAGTTAGATAAAATAATAATGATAACAATTCCTTACATTTATATAGCGCATTTTCTCACTACTCTAAGCTCTTTTCAGATCTTAGTTTTTAGTCAACAGGTCCCATCGTTTACCTTGGAACACTTCACATATTGCTCTTGGGTTTCTCTTGAACTCTCCAATAGCTAACATAATGTCAAGTAAGGGGCACTGTGCTATGGATTTGGCCAACATATTGTTTTAGGCTACAAATTATAATAAGCAACACAGGCAGCTTCTACAACTCAAAGAAAAATGAACTTTTTTAAAGCCCACGATTTATTACATTTAAGCAGCGATTGATCCAAAGATGTGTTTTGCTCTTTAGAAAATAAAAGTCAAAAGGTCCTATACAGCAACTGTATCAAATTCCGGTAAACTCTAATTATAATTAAGTCCGCAGTGCGCTTGGTTCTTGCTCGGCCATTACAGGAATGAAATTCACTTTATTGGGATTCTTGCAGTAAAAATATAGTCACAGTCACTTTACCTAGGATACAAATTTATATTTACTGTAGCTCTTCGGAAATTGATTTCTAAATTATTCAGCCTAATGAGTGATACAGGTAGCCAGTCACTTAATGGCATAATTAAGAGTACGCTGAGAGGCAACCAATTATAGACAACACGGTATCGAAGAGCTAAAAACAGAAAAAGAAGCAGGTGAAATTGTATAGGCAGTTAGGGAACATCACAGCGGGTGATAATCTACTATGTGGTAAAACGCTAACTTCCTCTGAGCAATCTGATTGGTCCGCTTGCCTTGGGTGTGATTGATCCATTTGGCTTTGGTGACAAGACAAAAGAGGAAATGCGAGTATGAGATGCACAAGGAGGAGTAAAGGCACAAGGCGTATGAGGTATGCTGAGTGTGTCGCCATCAAAGACAGCAAGTATAAAACTGGACAGGAGGTAAGAAAGGTGCCTTGAAAATAATGAGAATTATTATCTGAGAAGCAGGTTTTACGGGAACATGCTCGAGAGTGCTGGTGAAGAGATGTTCACAGAGGAACATGTATGGCAAGAGATTGTAAATATTTTTAAAATATTCTATTACCTGTTGCCTATAATATGCTGAGGCTGGTTACAAATAAAACCTGGGAGGAAAAACAATTTCAGGCAGGAAAGGACAGCACAGCATAGTGATAAGCCTCATTAATAATTTGGAGGGTGCAGGAAAGCCTGCACTGGCATTTCCTGTGGTCATTGTTGGGCCAGTTCTTGAATACAGTTGGGAGTATGCAACGTGTGAGCAGTAGGTGTCCTGTCTGAGAAATTTAAACAATCAACTAGCAGGAGGAAAAGAGCTCAAGGTCTAGAGAGAGACAGAGACAGTGGATGTGAAGAGAGAGCTTGGTGCTGATGGCACAGCAAGTTAATTTCATGTGGGATCCCAGGCAAGTCACCATACCAAGTAAAATGCGCGTGAGCCCTTCTTCAGTATGAACACACATGTGACCCCAAAAGATCCAATAAATGATTACTAAGCCAACATTTGCAAAATTTCAACCAATCAAGTTTTGAAGGTCCATATATACCTCCAAACTTGGTAATTCTTTTGGCATGTCAATTTATATCTGAGTGTTGAAAAACTGTCTAACCCTTCTAGTTGAACAGCTAATTTTAAAGTAACAGTTGGACTCCACTGTAATAATTTCCTTCGTAATTTTGAACACCTCTAACATGTCTCTCCTAAACATCCATTTGCTTAAACTAAAAAGATTCAGTGGTTTCAATCTTTCATCATAGTTCAAACCCAGTAATGAGACTAGTGGTTCTTCTTTTGACCTTTTTTAGTGCTGTTATGTCTTTTCATAATAGGGAGACCAGATCTGACTACAATATTCCACATGAGGCTTCTCTATTGTGTGTTTTATAACCTTTCTTGATTTGTTTTCAACACATTGTACTGTGCAACCTAACATCTTGTTGGCCTTCTTAATTGCTTCTGTGGACTGTCAAGAGTGGACACTGAAGAGTGCACTTCAATGTGTAAGTTCTTCTCATAAAGTGTACTTATATGCAAATTTCAGATGCTGCTGTGCATTCAGATCTAACATCTTTACTTTCTACATGTAACACTTTAAATTTAATTTGGCACGTTTCTAACTAAACCCTAATTCCATTCAGGAGAATCAATTGTTCCCACTGATTCTATGGTGTCCACTATTGCACTTAGGTTAGTATTTTCTGTAAGTTACATTTTTATTTCAATATTTATACAGAAGTCAAAAGTGCAGTGGTCTAAGCACTAGAAGGGACACTGCTTTTAATGCTGTCTAATTTATAAGACATTGCTCTTACCATAATGCTGTGCTTCCTGTGTTTGAGATCATTTTGAACCCACCCAGACAGTATGCTTATGCTTTGAACTCCCACTACTTGTAGTCTGATTACACTCATCTCATAAGATATCATGAAGCAATCTGAATATTAACAATGATAAACAGTATCCTATGTGAATCTCAGCTTAAATGCAGTTGTTGCTCTTACATAGAATTCCATTCTTGGTAGTACAACACAATCTCCGCCAATCTGAAACTATGTCAACTGTAAGTGTTTTTTGTTTTTGTACTTTTCCATTTTCCCTTGGTTCTTCGCTCACTTGTAATTACTTTTATATAATAAAACAACTTTCTATGTATTTTGTATTCCTTTTCTGGACACGGTCATGCAAAAAAATCTTGCTATAGAAATAAAGACCTAAGCCCCCTCTTCTCTAAAATTCAAGTTGTAGTTTTCTTCTCACTTAAAAGGGAAAGTGGCGGGACACACTGACCATACAATGAGACTAACAACTTGAAGAGAAGTGTATGGTTCCTTCCTCTTTAAAGTAAAAATAATTACTGGAAACATCACAATTCAGCACATGGCCATACATATTAACCCGCTGTAAGTTAAAATGATCTGTTAGTGAAAGGATAGTGGTCTGGCTTATTAGCAGGAGGGACCGCTTCAGAGGTGAATTGAAGACTAAAGCAATGCAGTATGTGTTGGAGATCAGTTAGTAGTTTATTAAAGCAGCTGGGAGTTCCGCTCCCTATTTAGTATGGTGCTCTACATTCTCTCCCTCTCCCTTGTGTATATGTGCACATGAACGAAAACACTACAAAGTTTTAAATATTGTACACTTTTTTATAGATGGTCCCTGCATACTGCGTTTTATGAGGTTTCCTAAAGGGCAACCTGCAATGATATATACAATATAATATAATCATACACAATATGACGCATGAATGCATTCAGCCTTAAAAATAGCTTTCATAAAGAGCAAAAGAATTCCTGGAGATAGGCAATAGATGTAAGAGAAATAATCAATAAATAACAAGTTTACTTTTACAGCACCTTATTTTGCTGCCAGAAACAGTAAAAGATAAAAGAAATACCAAGTCACTTATCACTTTGTTGTATTTCCAACAAATGCATTTGAACTTGGTATATGGCAGGATAGAGTGTCTCCATTTATTATTTAACAGAAAAACATTTTGATATAGAAAACCATGAAGTACTAAGAACTAAAATAGTGCATGTTAATGTAAAGTTTTAGTGAATGATTAAGGCCCAGGCAGGCTCCTCAGTGCAAAATGGGCATCCATTACATTCTTAACACAAGAAGGCACAGTTAAATAGCAGAAGGAGAAACAAGCAAACATTATTCTTTGAATCTCTGATCCTGCCTACTACATCATTGTGAGCAGACCTGGACCAATGCTTGATATAAGCCCTACAAAGTACTGTTTTTATGTTATTTTTGGAACTCTTCCTTTTTTGAGGAGTTTCCATGAATAAACATCAGCAGTTGTTGAGTTAATATAGGCCTTGCTCTGCCAAAACACATTCAGGGCAAAACAAGTACATTTCCATCTTTGAGAAAATAGGCACACAACAAAAATTAAGAGTAATGAATCAGACCTACTTGTTTAATTAGGGTTTTTTTCACATTAAGTGTTAGGTATCATATTGCTTATGTATTGTTTTTACTTCTGTCTTTTCTTTCTTTCTTTACCTTTAATTACTGTTAATTGTAGGATTCTAAAATTGTGGAAATAACTTTATTCTTCTTTCAACAATAGGTATTTTCCTACAAACTTCGCTCTTGAGGATTTAATTCTGTATCTGTGCCAGGGTCCACTATATTTGTCTAGCAATGCAAGCCTCATTACTGTTTAACATTATTTATTTATATATATATATATATATATATATATATATATATATATATATATATATATATATATATATATATACATATTGAAATAGTTTACTGTCAAATAAATGCAAAGAGTACGCGACACGTGTTTCGCCCTCATTCTGGGCTCATCAGGCGTACACACTCCACTGCACTCCCTCTCGGGAATCGAACCTCGGACGTCAGCGCCAGAGGCGATGCCCCTAACGTTGCACCATGGCGTGTGGTTCGTTTATTTGACAGCATGTAGATCGGGGTAATTACATTCACGGAGGGCGAAACACGTGTTTCTCTCGCCTAGGAGGTTCCATTTTGCCGATGTGTTCGCCTCACTTGTGTATTAGTGGCAAAGTGAGTTTCTCTTTTCTCAGTGGTTTCACTTTGGCTACAGAGTCGATTTCTTTGAGCTTCATGCTGTAGCCTCATACGTCCGGGCCGGACAGACAGACAGACAGACAGACAGACTTCCACGCGTGGACGTTTTTATATATATATATGTATATGTACACATATCTATCTATCTATCTATCTATCTATCTATCTATCTATCTATCTATCTATCTATCTATCTATCTATCTATCTATCTATCTAATATTATAATACTCAGTGGTTAGCACTACAGTCTCACAGCTCAAGTTTCTTGGGTTCAGGCTTCCGCCAGGTTGTTCCTCCAATATTTGCATGACATTATCTCTTTTCCAGTATCCCCACATGCAGAAGACATGAATTTTAGAATAATTATTATTATATAGTTATAATAGGGTTATTATTATCATTTGCAGAGTACAGTGAATTTCTAGCTTCATGTTCTAACCAATATTCAATACTTCACCAGTCTCTGGCACTATGATGAGTGAGTATAACAACCTTACCTCAAAACTTCAGTCTTTCTGAATATACTGTCAAGCATGCATGCCTGAGGATTACCATCCAAGCTCTTCCCAGGTGTGTGATACCACCTCGGGCCAAGAGGGGGTGCTACCGCTAAATTTTCTTCTTCTACCGTGCTACCCAGAAAACACCCAGTGAAGGCAACTAACTCTACCCCTTACAGTCCGTGTTCTTTAAAAGGGCGAAGTGGAAGTTGCGTACCCACTCACTATGTAAAGTGCTTTGAGTAGCGAGAAAAGTGCTATATAAATGTAAAGAATTATTATTATTAGAGAGATGACCTGAATGAAGGAGTTGTACATTTATCAAACCGACAATTGTGGCAACTATTTTGCTTTCATTTTTACACCATTGTGTATATGTTTTATTTAGCATGAGAGTAAATGGGGAGGGATGGGTTGGTACCCCATAATTCTTTCTTTGTTTGAACCTTCTGTACCTTAGATGACCACAACACATTCTTCATAAGACAAAGGTCAAGACACTGGTGAGTTTTTTTTTGTTTTTTTGACCCAGTCTCCCAAGAGGGGGTAAACTGAGTGTGATGCTTTGAGTCATAGTCCAGGAAATGCTACTAAGGGGACTGGAGGATCCTAAGTTTGTTTTTTTATGGACTGATTTTATAAGAAATTTCTCTCAGTGTAACTGTCTGGTTTTCTGAGGTTGCCGTGTTCCACAGGAAGAACTTTTAACGTATTTATTTGAAAGCCACTGTTTATATATTAATGTACTTATAGACACTTTAATTCTTGTTTTGGTTCTAGTAACTACTTGGCACCTTTTGCACCTGAATTTAAACCTTGTCGAATCTCCTCCTGGATGAGTATTCCAGCTTTGGGCAACCCGGAATCACTGTGTCAGCCATGGTGTTCCTAGTATTAAATTTAAATTTGTCTATTTATTTATAATCCGAACCCACTCAACCAATTCAGGGATACACATCCAAGACAGCAACAAGCCCTGGATGAGACATCAATTTCACAGCACATTCACAATCACCAAAAAGATAAGCTAGAGATGAAAGAAAAAATACAACACAATTGAAAGAAATTTCAACTGAAATACAAGGATGAGTTCTCATATTAGATAAAAAGTGCCTGAGTCGAACAAACTCCAAAGATGCTTTACAGAAATGTCACATATGAAGATAAGGTTTAACTGTACATGGATACGGGATGAAATTCCTATCTGAACAGTTCATAAAGAAGTTGGATATTTATTTGATATTTAGCTAAGGGAAGTTTTTTGGTGCAACACACTGTATAAACTGCAAATGTGCCTTTTTATGGGAAGCAGTTAAATCGAGGGCCAGAGCCTAACTCACTGTCTGCTAGAATTCTGAAAACCTTTCAGTTATTTACAGATGAATCCTCACTGTAGCACAATGAAGTAGTCAATTCAAAATTTAAAAACAAATTAGTTGCAAATCAAAAAATAGCAGGGTAGTGACATGTGTGGGCGAAGGGGGGGATTTATAAAAGTGAGTCTTCTGAAGCTGTATTTGTGATAAATCAATTGCACTTGAAAAGAGGCTTCAAGCTGCTTGATAAGCAGCGCCTTCAAAATCTAAAAATAAGCACGGCAAAGTTTTAGTTCAGCATGTCACTGCAAAGCGTTTCTGTCACTTTTAGTAGTGTGGGGATTTTATTGGACTGAACTGGTCACATAGCAATTAACATTTCATTGCTTAGACTGTGCAGTCCTTTGAGTCTGCCGAGCCTTGGTACCTTGTGTGGTTCATTTTAGCTAAGCAGTTTATTGGAGATTTCCTTTAAAAATTTGACTGACAGGTCTAACTAGATATCTTTAAAATCACAAGCATTGTGGGTCTAGTTAAACTCAATAGAAAAAATTATTTAAAAAATTACAGGTGATCTATTACATTCATTGAAAGCTGAATACACCAGTATAAAATTCCCATTGGCTGTCAGTAAGCACTTGAGACTGTAAAAATACAAACAGTGGAATCAGAAAGTTTTCAGATCCCCTCACTTTTCTCACATTTCGTTATGTTGCTAAAATTTTTTACATTAATATTTCCCCCACATCAAGTAACACAAGATTCAAGTCTGGACTGTGGCCTGACAACTCAAAGTAATTCCCAGAGTTGTCTCCAATCCACTGATGTTGGAAGGTGAAACTTTGGCCCAGTCTGCTGTCCAGAGCACTTGGAAGTAGGATTTCATTAAGATTATCTCTGTATATTGCATTGTTCTGCGAATCTAAGGCACCATTGCAAACCAGGAGGGCTGCCAAATAGTAGCTATGGGGACATAGCCCACTTCATAAGCCATATATCCCCCTGCCTTCTATTTAGGAGGCTTCCTGCCAGGTAATGATCCCGGCCATCCCGCACAATAGATAGAAAGACAATACAATGCACAATACGATAAATTTTTATATAGCCCAAAATCACACAAGAAGTACCACAATGGGCTTTAACAGGCCCTGTCTTTTGACAGCCCCCCAGCCTTAACTCTCTAAGAAGACAAGAAAAAACTCCCAAAAGAACCCTTGTAGGGACAAAAAAATGGAAGAAACCTTGGGAAAGGCAGTTCAAAGAGAGACCCCTTTCCAGGTAGGTTGGGAGTGCAGTGGGTGTCAAAAG
Organism: Erpetoichthys calabaricus; assembly: GCF_900747795.2. NCBI lineage: Eukaryota > Metazoa > Chordata > Cladistia > Polypteriformes > Polypteridae > Erpetoichthys > Erpetoichthys calabaricus. The sequence goes on from NC_041404.2 coordinate 25,584,960, forward strand.
AAAAGGGGGTAAATACAAAACAATACACAGAACAGAATACAAGTAATCCTCAATACAATACAATAATGCAATAGAAATATTACAAGTACAGAGCAGAATTTAACAGTAGATGATATCACAATAAGATATGGATTTGTTCAGAGTCCTGGAGACCTCATCCATCAAGCTGCCTCCCCAGTTGGCCATTCCACAGAGAGTCAGTACTAGGCCAGCCAATCTAATGAAAAGACACCTCAACCCCATGATTCCTACGATCCTCCATCAGGGATGACTTTACCTTAGGCAGGCAAAACAACTTGGAGGTAGAGCAGTGGAAGAGAAGTATCGAGAAGGGAAACAGAACAGGTAAGGGTCAGTAATAAATTATAACTATCATGTTACTTATGTTTTAGTGCTGATGACTAACAACAGAGATGCAGTCTGTACAGTTAATCAGCAGCTCTAGTCTGGGTATGCTAAACTGAAGTAGTGAGTCTTCAGCCAGGATTTGAAAGCTGAGACTGAAGGGGCATCTCTTATAGTAGCAGGCAGACCATTCCATAGTTTAGGGGCCCTGTAACTAAAAGCTCGACCTCCCACTGTTATTTTATTAATCCTTGGAATCTTAAGCAGACTGGCATCTTAAGATATTAATGTACATTCTGGTTTGTAAGTCATGATAAGTTCAGCCAAATAAGCTGGACCTTGGCCATTTAATGCTTTATATGTTAAAAGGAGGATTTTGAAAACTGACCTAAACTTAACCGGGACCAGTGTAAGGATTTAAGAACTGGAGTTATGTGTTTGTATTTTCTTGTTCTTGTAATAATTCTTGCAGCAGCATTTTGGATTAACTGGAAGCTGTATAAAGAACAATTTGAGCATCTAGTGAACACATTGCAGTAGTCAATCCTACTAGAAATAAATGCATGAATTAGTTTCTCCAGAGTCCTGATTATTTAGAAAACGGCTCAATAAAACAACCATCCCAATGATGATTTTGCCATTGTGAGTCTCCTACAAGATAAGGAGGATAGCCATATACCTATTGATGATGAGTCTGGTCAATGGTGTGATTTGTTCCTTGGTAGCTGCACTTTCCAACTCATGCAGTTCAGGGTCCCGGGAAGCTGAGGCTTGAGAAGAGGCATTCAGTCCATCAGAAGGCACTTTCACTCACACACCCACACTTACTTACAAGGGCCAGTTTGGAGTTGCATGGCACACAGGGTACAAATCAAAAAGAAGAATACCTGATGAAAAAATCTCCATACACACACACACACACAGACATAAACACAGACACACAGAGGGAAAACCTTCAAAATGCACATTTACTGTGCCCGGGTGATATTTGAACACAAGACTGGCGGCATCAGCTTCCATTGCACCATCTTAATATCTCTATATAGAAATCATCAGAGTTTAATTTTTCTTATAGCTCACACAGATTTTATTTTTTTGGTTCATTTTTTTAAATCTTTGAAGTCACTTAGACCCATCATCTGACTCCAAGCCAACTGACTCCAGCAAACCTCTCCTCGACTGCCTATCTGACATTAAGGATTGGCTGGCTGTAAATTTCCTCCACCTGAATGATTCAAAAACCGAGGTCATTGTTTTTAGTCCCGACTACAAACAGATTCCATCTTTTGGCCTCGACTCTCTTCCCACTCCAGTAACTTCGTCTGTCTTTAATCTCGGAGTCAAAATGGATTCGTTCCTGAAAATGGATGCTCAAGTCAACAGCACAGTAAAATCCTGTTTTTTCCAGCTCAGGCGTATCGCCAAACTCAAGCCTATTCTGTCTACTGATCTCCTGGAATCAGTAATCCATGCATTTATTACGTCCCGGCTTGATTACTCTAATTCCTGCCTTTATGGTATCAGCAAAGCCACTCTTTCTAGACTACAACTGGTTCAAAATGCGGCTGCAAGGCTTCTAACAGGGAGTGGCAGAGGCCAACATATTACTCCAATTTTAAAAACCTTACATTGGCTGCCGGTTAGATTCAGAATCGATTTTAAGATACTCCTCCTAACTTATAAGGCATTAAATGGTCTAGCCCCCGCCTATTTGAGTGTTTTGCTCCATCGATACAATCCCCCTCGCGTTCTTAGATCCGCAGATCAGCTGCTTCTAACCGTTCCCAAGGCACGTTTCAAAGCTCGTGGTGAAAGGGCTTTCTCCATCGGTGCACCCAGGCTCTGGAACTCCCTACCCTTAGTGGTTAGGCGAGCCACTTCAGTTGCCACATTCAAATTACGCTTAAAAACGCACTTCTTCACATTGGCTTTTAATTCTTAACTTGTTTCATTTTCTACTTGTTTTTCGCTATTTTCTCTATTTTATTGGGTCCTCTGACCTGTTTTTAGTTTCTTAGTTCAAATTCTCTCCTAATGTTTGCTTTTAATATTTTGTTTTTAGTCCTGTTTGTTTTAACTGTACAGCGCTTTGGTCGGTTGTAATGCTGTGTTTTTAAGCGCTCAACAAATAAATATGGTATGGTATGGTATGGTATCTGTGAGATAACTTGCAGCCACTGGATGCTTTGGAATTTATATAAGGTTACATGTTTAGATTTTTCCCAAAAAATTTTGAAAAGGGCTTACTGACTTCTGTTCTTTATTTAAAAAGATGCTTCATTTTGAAATGGTAATCTCTATCTTCAAAAATTGAAATATAATATGATTTTCATAGAGTGTATGCCATCTTAGTCAATGACCCGAAAAGCCTATTTTGCATGATAATAACAGTTCTGCTATAAAATGGCCAAGGATAATTACAATAGTAAGTTTTTACTTTTTAAAAGGTGCCACTTTACACCATGAAACCAGTATGCTCCACACACACCAGTAGAAGTGTAAGGATTTTAAAAGTAATTTTCAAACATTTTAGATGTCCAGTTATACCAACATAAACAGGATCATCAGTTTTTTTATCACATTTAGTTTGAATGATTTTTGTTAACACTAATTTAACAGTAATTTAAATCTACTTAAAAATAGTCAAAATAAACTGACTGCCTATCTTGATGATACAGTGAAGACCAGGGGCGCACCTGCCACCTCAATATGACACAAATAGGCAACTACACCAGCTCAGTCCAACAGGAGCCTTTATTTATAGAAAGGCAGACAGACCCAGAGCAGTCTCCAAGGACTGGTACCAACAAGTCACAAGTACAGTGAAACTCTGTCCCTTTCCTCCAGAGCCTTTTCTCCTTCACAGGCGAGCCTCATCAGCGCTATCCTACAACTCTGGCACCCCTTGGGAGGCGGTTGGCTCCTTTTTAAGTCATACCCGGGAGCACTCCAGGTGATTCATGAAGGAGGTCTGGAATTGCTCCCAGGTGCGGCTGAGGCATAAAGTAGAGCTCTGAAGTTCCCACAGTTCCCACCGCCCCCCCAGGCAGCATCAATGGATCCCAACAGGGCTGTGCTGGAAAATAGTAATTCCCACATAGCCCTGCAGGAATCCAAGACGGCGTCGCAACCCAGAGGGGCTGCCAAATAACAGTTTGGGGAAGAGAGCGTCCCCTGGAAGTCCTCTCCAACTATCCTTCCACCTAGGAGGCATCCTGGGAGGGTAATTGCACTGGCTGCCATCCATCACAATACGCATGAGATACCAGACCATCACAAGGCACAAACAGCCAAACAATATCTGTTAAAATTTTGACCAGTTGAATTTTATAACAGAAAAACAGACTGATTACTTTTTTTGCCAATTCTTATAGTTTGTGTAGGCTTGCCTGATGCGTGCATGTGCAGTCTCTGAATATAGAAGTGAATCTGTCATTAATTAGGGCATCAGCAAGATGCAAAGAATTGCTTCTGTGAAATGAACAGCCTCGACACACACAAAAAGGTTTGGGGCAGCCACCCATATATTGTCCCAGGATGCAAAAGGGTTTTGAAAGAGCACTCATGTGCACTGTTTTGAGTCCTGAACTGATGAGGTTAAGAAAAGATGGCAGCTTTATAAGCCGAAAAGTGAAAGTGATGACATTTTGCCGGAACAGGAAGTGACGTCAGTCTGGGTGCCGGAGACAGAAGTGATGTTGAGTCAGGCAGGTTTTCCCTTATTTGGCCTGCAGAGATAACAGTGGTAGGTTTAGTGCACCCGCCACCCCCTGACCTGGCGGGTAATTATCTCTACTTGGTCCACTCAGCTCCCTCCTGTGTGTGACGCTTCCTTTGATATCCTGTATTTCAGCCACATACTGCATCTCATGTACCAGTGAGTACCAAAGCAGCACATCTATAACAGATGTAGGAAACTTTAATACTGATTGATTTGGTTGCTCATGAATATTTGACAAATCCGTGATTTTAGCCAATAAAACCAGAATAAAACAATACTGTCCTCTGCTCCTTACTCTGCCCACTACTACTATGGCGATCGACTCTTTGATACAGACCCTTCTCTATGGGTGTGCTGCCAGCCTTACACCTTCCCTACACTGTAACAGCATACTGATGCCAGGATGGCACTTAGGCCTCCAAACAGGACACTTGCTCCTGGACAAACTGCTGGCAACACAGTTCTGAATACTATCATTGAGGAGCTTCATTGAAGCATGTTACTTCGTTTCTAAAAGAGAATTAAGTGCACCCTTTAACTATTTTTAAAGTTTTTTGAGCTATAAACATATGATATCTGGAAATGCATGAAAAACCGTTTTATCCTGTAATCTGGCTGATCACTGAGCCATATCCTAGTGCCAACTCTGCCAAACATAATAATCATTCTTTACATTTATATTGCGCTTTTCTTGCTACTCCACACACTTTATATAGTGAGGAAGGAGAACCTTCAGCCATCAGTAATGTGTTCTCCTTCAGTCATCACTAATGTTCAGCATCCACCTGGATGACGCGATAAACAGCTATTTTTGGGTCAGTTCGCTCATCACACATGAGCTATTAAGTGTGGAAGTGGTGAGTTAGAGATGGGGAATAATTAGCGGTCCAGAGTGCAATTTAGTCTGAGCATCGGGATATACCCTGTCCTGGGATCTTTTATGACCATAGAGAGTCAGGACCTCAGTTTTTACGTCTCATCCGAAGGGCAATTTTTACAGCACAGGTTCTCTGTCACTGCACTGGGGCATTGGGATCCACATTCAAACCACAGGGTAAACTCCTTCTGCTGGCCTCAACATCACCTTTTCAAAGAGCACCACAACCCTTTCCTAGATGGTTTCCCATCCCAGTACTGGTGGGGCCTGAACATGCTTAGCTTCAGGTGGATGACCTCTGCTGAAGTGCATGTTATGCCTAATATCATTTCAAACATAATCCCCCCAAAATGTGGCAGGTATCTTAAACTGAAAGCATGCATCAGTGTTATTGTTTAACACCACCATTGGTTTCTTCTTTCCACTGAGTATTATTGGGATAGGCTCCAGCCTCCAGGGCTCCACAGGATACACAGATGCTTACATGAATGTTTATTTAGCCATTTTGTTTTCGGTGCCTCGCTCATCTCAAACATAAGCAGGTTAGCTTAAATGCATATGTGTCGTGGATGTGCCCCATGACACCCTGTCAGACTGGCTAATTAATTATAAAGATTTTTATTCCAAAGTATAATAAACGCACAAAGCTTCATTCCAATTTCCTACCACAAAAAACTTACACCTCACTTCTAGAAACCTGCCTGTGCGTATGACCTTGTGAGTGGCACAAACAGCAAAAACAAAATAACATCATGTCATTGCTGTTTGAAGCCTCCAGTGCGAACAATAAGTGAAAGGAAGATAAAATATTTGTGAATGAAAGCTGACAAGCATTCCAGAAAGGTTTAAAATGTCATCTTTATTACTTTGCTTTTTTTCAGTCACAGTGCCCCGTTTAAATGTCTGCTTCTTTTTCACTCAGCAAGCTACAGAAACAGAGTGGGGCTTTGAACAAGTAAATATGTAAGTGAAATGCACCATAGCTTTTATTTCAGAAAATCCTTTTGCTTTGTAAAAGCCAAAGAGTTGCAAACACTCCGCTATGCCTTGAAAGTAATTTTGGTGAGTGGATTCATTTACCAAATGCATGAGCCCATGCCAAAGACAGAATAGTGCGAAACTTTATCTGTGACACACGTGGTAATCTAATGATGATACTTTACTACAGAATGGGAAGAAAGTGAGCACTTAAGGAGCGATAGATTATAGCGCCCATGACTTGATGCTTTCTTGATCAAACAATGCATGCTTTGTGTGAATAAAGCACGCATAAAGCACCAAGCGCTCCTTCGCCTTAAATGGACTTATTGTTGTAGAATTATGTAATTATGCATAGATTTGAAAGAAGAATCTTTTAAACATGCCCATCACAAGCTAAAAGCCTACTTTGTTCAATGCCGTGTGAATTTCTGTATTTTATATTCAGATTATTCCTTCTCTTCTTCAGGAACACACACATAATGTAAGCTTTGGATCTGATGGTATGTACTCTAAGTGGAGCAGCCATTTTAGGAACACAACATTATTCAAGATGCATAGCTGAAGTGCTGTTCTGTAATTCAAAAGTTGCTTCTTTAACCTTTAAAACCTTCTTACAGTGTGTAACCCTGAGCCAGTCACTTAACCTGTTACTGCTTCAGGTCTAAAGAAATCTAATATACTGTTGTGTTTTGGTTTTATAGCCTGTTCCCCACCACCCTGGTTAGCTATGCATCATTCTGCCTGATTGCCTTACAACCTTGAGTGACCATATTTCCCCACTTTCTGTGTCCTGACTTAAGCCTCCATCACACATTTTTTCAGTCATTTTCATTTATAGACTTTAATTATAGAATCTTAGCAAGTCAATATTAGGTGCAATGTGCTCCTCCAGTTGTGTAGACTGACATCCCTAGTGACTCAGTCATAAGGGTCTGCAAAATCGAGCTCATGTATTTGCAAGATGTGACAACCAATAAGCAATCAACTGAAAGTACAACGCCTACAAAATGGTTTGAACAGCAACAACAAAAGGGCACTGTGGCTGAATTTGCCAAACCCACAAAGCACCTACACAGATATCAGTGCTGTCAAACAGCACATTACTGGCTGTCAGAATGTAACGATATTTTGGAACTTTGAAACTGTGAGGCAGTCTTGTAATCTGTCACATGTAACGTGACATCTTTAAGGAAACTGTTGTAGTTAGCTTTGACTAGAATCATGTTACAGTGCATCTGGAAAGTATTCACAGCGCATCACTTTTTCCACATTTTGTTATGTTACAGCCTTATTCCATCCATCCATCCATCCATCCATTTTCCAACCCGCTGAATCCGAACACAGGGTCACAGGGGTCTCCTGGAGCCAATCCCAGCCAACACAGGGCACAAGGCAGGAACCAATCCCGGGCAGGGTGCCAACCCACCGCAGGACACACACAAACACACCCACACACCAAGCACACACTAGGGCCAATTTAGAAACGCCAATCCACCTAACCTGCATGTATTTGGACTGTGGGAGGAAACCGGAGCGCCCGGAGGAAACCCACGCAGACACGGGGAGAACATGCAAACTCCACGCAGGGAGGACCCGGGAATCGAACCCAGGTCCCCAGATCTCCCAACTGCGAGGCAGCAGCGCTACCCACTGTGCCACCGTGCCGCCCAGCCTTATTCCAAAATGGATTAAATTCATTTTTTTCCTCAGAATTCTACACACAACACTCCATAATGACAATGTGAAAAAAGTTTACTTGAGATTTTTGCAAATGTATTAAAAATAAAAAAATTAAGAAAGCACATGTACATAAGTATTCACAGCCTTTGCCATGAAGCTCAAAATTGAGCTCAGGTGCATCCTATTTCGCCTGATCATCCTTGAGATGTTTCTGCAGCTTAATTGGAGTCCACCTGTGATAAATACAGTTGATTGGACATGAGTTGGAAAGGCACACACCTGTCTATATAAGGTCCCACAGTTGATAGTTCATGTCAGAGCACAAACCAAGCATGAAGTCAAAGGAATTGTCTGTAGACCTCCGAGACAGGATTGTCTTGAGGCGCAAATCTCAAGATTACAGAAAAATTTCTGCTGCTTTGAAGGTCCCAATGAGCACAGTGGCCTCCATCATCCGTAAGTGGAAGAAGTTCGAAACCACCAGGGCTCTTCGTAGAGCTGGCCGGCCATCTAAAGTGAGCGATCGGGGGAGAAGGGCCTTAGTCAGGGAGGTGACCAAGAACCCGATGGTCACTCTATCAGAGCTCCAGAGGTTCTCTGTGGAGAGAGGAGAACCTTCCAGAAGGACAACCATCTCTGCAGCAATCCACCAATCAGGCCTGTATGGTAGAGTAGCCAGATGGAAGCCACTCCTTAGTAAAAGGCACATGGCAGCCCGCCTGGAGTTTGCCAAAAGGCACCTGAAGGACTCTCAGACCATGAGAAAGAAAATTCTCTGGTCTTATGAGACAAAGATTGAACTCTTTGGTGTGAATGCCAGGCGTCACGTTTGGAGGAAACCAGGCACCGCTCATCACCAGGCCAATACCATCCCTACAGTGAAGCATGGTGGTGGCAGCATCATGCTGTGGGGATGTTTTTCGGCAGCAGGAACTGGGAGACTAGTCAGGATAAAGGGAAAGATGACTGCAGCAATGTACAGAGACATCCTGGATGAAAACCTGCTCCAGAGCGCTCTTGACCTCAGACTGAGGCAATGGTTCATCTTTCAGCAGGACAACGACCCTAAGCACACAGCCAAGATATCAAAGGAGTGGCTTCAGGACAACTCTGTGAATGTCCTTGAGTGGCCCAGCCAGAGCCCAGACTTGAATCCGATTGAACATCTCTGGAGAAATCTTAAAATGGCTGCGCACCAACGCTTCCCATCCAACCTGATGGAGCTTGAGAGGTGCTGCAAAGAGGAATGGGCGAAACTGGCCAAGGATAGGTATGCCAAGCTTGTGGCATCATATTCAAAAAAACTTGAGGTTGTAATTGCTGCCAAAGGTGCATCGACAAAGTATTGAGCAAAGGCTGTGAATACTTATGTATATGTGATTTCTCAGTTTTTTTATTTTTAATAAATTTGCAAAAATCTCAAGTAAACTTTTTTCACGTTGTCATTATGGGGTGTTGTGTGTAGAATTCTGAGGAAAAAAATGAATTGAATCCATTCTGGAATAAGGCTGTAACATAACAAAATGTGGAAAAAGTGATGCGCTGTGAATACTTTCCGGATGCACTGTATGTGTTGCCGATTTTATTCTTCAAAAAATCTTCAGATTATATCCTGCGTATTATAAACATTCAAAAAGCAAATGATACTGTTAAAGTACCTATGCCCAAAAATAGAGCAGAACAACAGATGTCATAAAAGGAGGTACATATTTATTGTATCAAACACAGAACAGAACTACTGAGATAATAAACAGACACACATTTACAGAAAAGCAGCTCAATGAAGCACATTATGACTCACACACAGAGCTTTGCAAACTAGAACTGTTAAAAGCTATCTCATGCAATAGATAGATAGATAGATAGATAGATAGATAGATAGATAGATAGATAGATAGATAGATAGATAGATAGATAGATAGATAGATAGATAGAAGTGAAAGGCACTATATAATAGATAGATAGATAGATAGATAGATAGATAGATAGATAGATAGATAGATAGATAGATAGATAGATAGATAGATAGATAGATAGATAGATAGATAGATAGATAGATAGATAGATAGATGCCACAGGGGTTGGACGGGCATCCCGACCAGAGAAGGGGATGGTTCCTTACCCAAATGGGAGGCTCTGAGCAGAGAGATGGGCTTTCTGACCAGGTGAAAGGTAGGAGCCAGGCACGGAAGTGATGATTGGAGTGGATGGATGGACAGCCCACCAGAAGATGCTGCAGGGGATGTGTTATTCCCCCAGAACACTAGATAACAACAGCCCTCTGTATTGGTGCCTGTTTGAATAAACCATCCTTTATTTGAACCCAGGACTGTGTGTTTGTGTTTGGGACTCGCTGACACCCCTGGTTCCATCACAATTGATAGATAGATAGAATTTTATTTCTCCCCAGGGTGAAATGTAGCTTTTTACAGAAGCTCTTTAAATAAATAAATATACACACGCAAAAAAAAGAAAATTAAACAGAAAGGAAATATCTGACTGTCCCAGTCACAGCAAGGTATTTTAAAGGTACTAGTAACGGCACACTGCTTGATAAGGTGCAGCGAATACACTTGACTTGAGCCTTCATAGTTTTCATCCTCTTTCTCTGTACGTTTAGCACTCATTTGCTCAGAGGTTGATGCTCTTGCTGCTTCCTGAGCAGTTCTTCTTTTCTCCACCCTAGTTGCCTGCTTCTTCTCTTCTTTCGTCGGCATCTTTTTGCGTTAAAACTGATTAAGTCGGTGTTTGTGTTGCAATTACTTAGTGCGTTTTCTTTAATTTTTCACTTAAGCTGGCACTTAAGTCTTCAATCTGCCTCAAGAATGATTTAAGATATGAAGAGGTAGGGAAAGTGACGGCGAAGGTGGTAGGGACAAGAACAGCACCGGTACACATGTGCTGCACAGCCACCCTGCTCCATTTTGTTGCATTTTAAAATGTTTCAACGTTTCAGAAATTCTCAACTTTTTCTTTTTGGAAATCACTTACAAGCATCTCTTATCTGATAGTGTGCTCTTTTCTTCTCTCACTGTGATTCCAGGTGATAGTCCTCGACACAGAGACCTTAACTTGAAGTGCAGATTGCTTCCTTTTGGTGAAGCTGAGCACATATGCAAGAGTTTGGGTGAAGAGGTTTCAATCAGAGAAAACTCAAAAAATTGATACTTTGTATTTTATCAAAATACTAATATTTTACCAACAGTACAAAGTCAGCAATTCTGTTCCTCTGAATGTGATCTTGAGAGAGAACTTAACTGCTTAACTTATAGTGTTTTACTTTTTTGTGCTCAATCCAATTTCATTGTCTTGGTAGCTACAACCTGTCCTTGCCAGTTTTGAGCACAAAGGAGGGCCAGTACTTGGCAAGGACCCCTTCATATTCACACACACACACACACACACACACACATATATACTGTACCATTATAGAGTCGATGATTAACCAAAAAACTTAAAGAAAAGAACACTTAGATATGGAGATATCATGCAAAATCCACACTGGCCTCCTCCTGTGACCACCATACAAGCCTTGAGTAAAATTAGGCACTTTATAAATTGTTAGTAACAACTTACAATAAAAACAACTTTTGCTAGGCATGTGTTATGGATAGAAGACATCAGCCTTTCATTCATATTACACACTGACTTTGCCAATGGGCTGATGGGAAAAAATAGAAGCCGAACCTGGCTGAGATGCCAGGCCCACTTTAATCCTAATGATTACTAAATGGCAGGATTCCGAGCAGATTTCTCTTAGTTTTTTTTTTTAGCAAGATTCTATTGCTACTGTGCATTCATCCAGTAGCATATGCCATCTTTAAACGTGTGCTCACTTTGCTATTACAAATGTTGCAGATTATGCAGTGCACATTCAGGCATCTATATGATTTTGGAAATAAGTCAAAGGTTCATTTATATTAACATTTATTTGCTTAACAGATGCTTTTATCCAAAGCGACTTACTAAAGAGGTCAAGGTGATTGAGTAAACATCATCTGGGGGACTGTTTGGGAACAAGTATTACAGGACAAGGTTATAAATTGATCATCACAAGTGAAGAGCTCAGAACCAAATATTAGTGAGTTACAATAATTAGGTTACAAAAGCCTCACAACAAATATCTGTTAGACAGAAATTAACCAAACGAGAGAGTCTCCAGAAGCTTTTGAGGGAGTCACAATTTTAAAAAGTAGGCGGTCAGCTTGTTCCACCAGCTTAAAGCTACACATGAAAAGGATTGAGATTTGATGCCACACAGAGGTGATATCTCCAGATACATTCATCAGCAGATCTGAGTGGATGAGAAGAAGCTTAGGACCTCACAAGCAGTGGCGTAGTTAGGGGCGGGGTGGAGGGAACGGTTTGCCCTGGGCAGCACATTTTTGGGGGCGGTATTATTGGCCAAAAGGCTCAGTACAATTTGTGTGTAAGCAGCAGGGTTCGGAAAACTATCACTAATGAATGAAAAAAGTAAAATTCTCTGATTTTTATCCACAAATGTGACAGCATCAGACACAGCAGTTGAAATTTATGAGGCAATAACAAAAATAAACATAAACATTACACCAATAATAATTTCTAGGAAGGTAAACAACTAATTTACAATTTATAATTTCGTTTCGTTATAAATTCGAATCCGTTCTTGCTCTGCGCAGAAAACATCCCCACCTATCACTTGTACGCTACGCTGGTTCTGGTTTTCGCAGCGTATTTATATTAAACTAATAATTAGAACACAGCTTATCAGTGCGTCTATACTATATTCTTATCTAGTTGATACTTATAAATAATTATATGTGAAAAAATATTGCAGTTTCTCTATATATGAATAAATCTATGCAAAATTTATCTTAATTTTTCTCTATACATCATTTTAATTCTCTATTTAAATAGGTTAACATATTCAGATATGTTGGAGGGCTGCAAATTGAAGCACCGCCCTGCCCTGCCCCAAGTGGCACGAACTCGAGCTACACCACTGCTCACAAGTGTCTCCATATGCATACATGCTAAGCCATTGACTACTCTATAGACAAGTATCAAGAATTTGAACTTAATATGTGCTGCTACATGGAGCCAATGTAGTTATCTGTAAAAAAAAGTGACATGTGCCCATCTTGGCTGGTTGAACACACTGAACACATTTTACATTGAACACAGTACAGTAGTAGTAGAGTATACTGTATATTACACCGTAACATCCTGGATTCCAGTCCCACACCAGGCAGCTGTCCAAGTCAACTTTGCAAGTTCTCCTATGTCTGTGTGAGTTCTCCTCTAAATGCTGTACTTTTCCACTAATATCCTTAAAAATATACACTGGTTATGTTATTAGGCAATTCCTAATTGGTCATGTGTGAGTATTGGTTTTTCTTATGATGTGCTGTACTCAAACTGCTGAAAAGACTCACAAACCAGGGCAGGGCCTTTACTCCCCTGTTCAAAAATAGGCCTCACCCAAAGCAACTGAACCCCAGACTCCACCCTAGCACCAAAAATGGGGAGCAGGCCCTTCAAGGGAGAGGAACCATTAAAAAAATACCTCTGGCTTGAATCAGAAGTCCTGAAAGCAAATCTTTATAAATAAAGATACATATTTATCATAAACAAAGGAGAACAAAAAGTGGGAAAAACCACAAAGAATAAACAAGGATTTTGTGTTTAAAGGCAATCAAGAGCAAACAAGACCACAGACGAAATCCTGTATTTAAAAGCCACAAACAGAACCTAAATATCCAGAATCCAGAAAATCAATACTCACAATAGATGTACTCCTACTAAAGCTTAATGAACCACTGAATGATCCACTCTTTGGCCTCACACATACAAGCTATGGGCGGACCATCAGCAGTGATATCAGTGTGGTCTGACCTCTCACTAAACACTAGGAACAAGAGAGAACACATATAGTAAATAAATAAACTGAATAATAGTAGCCATAAATACAATAAACATCATAAAAACAATACAATAAACAAAGAGATGCAGAAAAGGAAAACAAACAAGACCAGGAGCATTACTTGCCTGAACCATGACAGTTGGGAAGTGATAGAAAGACGCCAATCCAAGGCCTCCAATGACCCTGAATTGGATTTAGCAGATTTTAGTATGTTATGTCTATACCTCTAGCAGAGGAGGTGTGACCAGCAGAGGGAGGTCTTGCCATGGGAATTCCAAGGAGGCAAAGTTAATTTGATATTTTATTGCTAGCTTCATCAGCTACTGTGCTATTTTTATTTAGTATAGTAGCAGTGGAGCTATCTTTGGTAAAGAAAACACATGATTGAATCTGTCGGAAATTGTTGGACCATGAAATTACTGTAAAACTAAAAAAAAATATTTTACAGAAAACAGAAGTTTCAGATGTGTCTCATATGTCAAGGTTGTTTCAGCATGTATTCTGTATGTATACTTTTATTGAAAACAAAATAAAAATAAAAATGTCTCATATGTCAAGGTTGTTTCAGCATGTATTCTTTATGTACACCTTCACTGAAAACAAAATTAAAATAAAACATTCTCTATCTACTATTCTCTTCATGCTACATTTAAGATTTCTTTCTATTGACACCCTTGCATTTACTTATTATAAATTGCTGAGTACTTCAAGATGACTAAATATACCCAACCACTCCTATATCCTCTGTTTCAAAAGAATTATCACTTATTTTATTGTCATCTAAGTATAATACACTGTAATAGATGCTTGATATGTAATGCAGTATCACTGGGTGTTGTTCTTAACTTGTCACTGTCACTTAAGAGCCTGGCACCTCCTTTCATGTGCTATTTGCTTCTCGCCTTGCCCACTTGCTATGCTGCAGGGCAACACCAACTATGCACCTGTCATGTGACAAAAGGGGTAGGAGAAAAAAAAATGTAACACTGAGATTTTTGGATTTCGGACATTACTGCAAATATATTCATTCTTACCTGCCTCTGTCATGGCTCACTATAATACTTTTCCAGCTGAGTCCAGAGGTGTTGACTGGCTTTTTATTCTGAATGCCGCGACACCCTGCCACTGCTTGTTGGACTCCAAAATGATAATAATAATAAAAAAATCCACCTTTGTCATGCCTCTTGCTTCTTCTTTTACTTTGCTCACTGTTGTCACCCTGTCTCTGTCTTACTAGCTGACTTGTTCATAGCAGGACACGTCACAATAGTGTGCACCTCAGGACTCCAACTGAGTGCTGACAGCAGGACCCTGGCAGCAGTGTCACAACAGATTCATGATTTAAAGACACACAACTAAAATTGCTAATAATTATTATGTATTTATTTCTGTCTGGCACAAGAGTTATTCCATATGGTATTTCCTACACCTAATGCTACAGTGCCCCTCGTAATGTCTGGGACAAAGGCACATTTTTTTTTTATTGATTTACCCTTTGGTTCCACAATTTAAAATTACAAATCAAACAACTCAGATGGGATTAAACCGTACATTGCAGACTTTCTTGTAAGGGTATATGTGTACATTTCGGTCACACCATGTAGATATGACATTACTTTTTTCTACCTGGTCCCTCGGCTTGCTTCTACAAACAGACCACCTGCAATGTGCACTTTAATCACGTCTCAGTGGAGCAGAGTGGTTTTCTTGGGGGTCAAGGCTACCCGGCCACCCTCCAGCAAGGTACTGACGCTACTTGCTCGTCTGGCAGCAGCATAAGGATTGTTAGCCCAGGTAGTGTGGAAAGGAGGCAGTAAGCAAAAGTGTCCCAAACATTATGGAGGGCACTCCAAATATAAAGATAAAAACCAGATGCTACCAGGAAATTAACTGCTTCATATTTACAACATGAATACTGTATGTGGTGTAATTTAAAAAAATATATATTCAGGATGCATTACTACTACTGCTACTACTGTGCCTGAAGACTTTGAACATTTTAAAGCTGAAAGCCTGAGGTTTGAGCTGACCTCATAAGTCTCAAGTCTCTTTCAGTGGCTGCAGGTTTTCATTCTAACCCTTTTCCTAATCAGAAAGCAGTTTTCACTGCTAATTAATTCCTTTTCCCTTCATTTTCATCGCCCTGTTTTTAAGGATTCAGGCCTCTGAATCGATTTGTTTCTTCATTAAGTGGCAGCCAAACAGAAATGAGATGTGAAACAAGCCAACATATGATCAGCTAAGTTGGAATTTCAAACTCCAGCCAATTTCACTCCAACCAGTTTCTTAATGAGAAGCCACTTCTTGCTGTTAATTAAAGCCATTATTGAATATCATGACTTGTTGCTGCTCTCATTCTGCCACAGAAGACTGTTTATTTTTTGTTTTTTCTAAGACAGCCGTCAACATGTTTTGATGACCTGAGCAGACCAACATGATTGAGACCTTCACCTTTCTTTATTTTCAAGTTAGCGGCTTGTTTGGTGTCTCATTATTGTTTGGCTGCTCATTAAGGAAAAAGAAACAACTACGGGGTCTGAGTCACATCAGTTAAAACTAAGGCAAAACAAATTAATCAGCAGCGAAAATGGCTGACTAATTAAGCATAGGGTTAGAATGAAAACCTGCAGCCACTGTGGCCCACCAGGAGTGGAGTTGGACACCCCTGTTTTAAGGTCTTAAATGAATATGCCAAATTTTGCAAACATCTGAGTACTGGTTCAGGGGTTGTTGGTTCTGTTTTTAAAAAAGTTTGGATTTTAAAAGCTCCAAGAATAATGCTTGGAATTCACCTAAAACCTAAAACAATGAGTGCAGGTTATCCACAAAATTCATTTGTTCTCCAGTTACAGTCTAGGGAATTATTTTTACCACAGACATACAAACACACTGGCACATGGACATACATCTTTCTTTTTTTTTTAAATTGTATTTATTAATTTTATTGTAATCATTCCATACAAATAGATCAATTAATACAAAAAAGAATTGAAGACAAATCAAACCCCACCCTTGAAAAGGAGAGCATGGCCAAAGGAGAATTGCTTAGGGCTTTTTAATAGGGCAAATATAAACAAAAAAAGGAAAATATATATATATATATAAATAAATAAATGGAGAAGGAAAAGAAATGCGGAAATAATTATTTCTTCTTATTCTAAAATATTATTGATTAGATCCTGCCAGGTTTTGAAAAAACTCTGTACAGATCCTCTAACTGAGAATTTGATTTTTTTCCAATTTCAAATAATATAAAACATCGGTTTCCCACTGACTTATTAGAGGAGAGTTAGGATTCTTCCAATTTAACAAGATAAGTCTGCGTGCCAAAAGTGTAGTGAATGCAATCACAGTTTGCTTGTCCTTCTCCACTTCAAGTCCATCTGCAAGAACACCAAACACAGCTATTAATGGGTTAGGAGGAATTGTGATACCAAGGCTGTCTGAAAGGCACTTAAAATATTGGTCCAGAATGATGTTAATTTGGTGAGGCAGGAGCTTGATTGCAGCGTTCGCAGGTTGGATCTTGCCCTGAAAACATTTTGGACAGTTTTAAGCGACACATCTTTCTAAAAAAGTCCAAAACACATTCTAGGGCAGGGGTGGGCAATGTTAGCCCTGGAGGGCTGCAGTGGCTGCAGGTTTTCATTCCAACCCAATTGCTTAATTAGAAACCAATCCTTGCCAGTCTCAGACCTTATTGAATTTTGTGACTTGTTAGTCCGCAATGTTAGGTTCTTATATCATATTTTTTTTTCCTTTCCAAGGATATCATCCAAATGATTTGAAGCCTAAAACAGATAATTTTCAGTCAGTCACATTCTTCTCTTAAGTATTTTATTAAACCAAATAGTGCATAATGAATCCACACAGGTGTAAATTGAAACAATTTAGATGGAGAACTGCTGACTACTTTGTCATTTGCATCTTTTTGCTAATAAGGAGCCATTAAAAACAGGTGAATGCAGCAGTCTAAGATTGAAATAAGCAGTTAAGGGTGGGGAACCTTAACAGTCGAGACCACTTTTAAAATTAAGCATCAAAATGTCACTTGAGCAATAAGTGCTTCATTGGCAATAATTGACTTCTCATTAAGAAAGTGAGTGGAACAAAAACCAACAGCCACTGTGGCCCTCCGGGACCGACGCTGCCCACCCCTGCTCTATGGATATCAAAATACAATTTATTTGTCTGCTAAACAACCTGAAATTAATTTTTCCATGAAAACAATACCTTTTCCATATATGAAATATGCATAAAGTAAAAAAAGAGACATGCAGTTAGGAGACAACTTCAGGCCTTGGCTGACTGTAATTACACTCCAGGCCAGGGGTTGGAGCTGTCCCTTAATACCGCTTCTCTTCCTCCCTTTGCAGAAAGAATGATTGACAAACCAACCACTGATGACATCACTTCCAGTTTCCAGCCACCTGAACCTGTCTCTTCTGCATCCCAGCTCTTAAAACCGGCTACTCAGCCATCTTTTAGCAGTTGATATTTGATTCCTGTCTAAAGAAGACATACAGTGGTGCCATTGTTTGTGAGCATAATTCGTTCCGGAAACATGTTTGTAATCCAAAGCATTCGTATATTAAAGTGAATTTCCCTATAAGAAATAATGGAAACTCAGATGATTCGTTCCATAACCCAATAATATTCATATAAAAATGATTAATCCAAAATATAAAGTAAAAATACATAAAACAAATTAACTTGCACTTTACTTTTGAAAAGAATAATGGCTGGTGTGAGGGAGACGAGAAAGAAGAGAGGAGGAGGAGGGTTATTGTGTAGGACAACTTTCACTATAACTAACACAATCACTGCTATCAGTTGGCTCACTGGAATCTTTTTCTTTTTTTTTTGCGACTTTAACAAGGAACTTATTCAATGACAGTTGCTTTTGCCTCCTGTTGAGGATTTCGCGGAAATGTGACATTGCATTGTCGTTAAACAGATTCATCGCCTGCACTGCTACAGCCTTATTCGGCTGGTGCTTTTCTACAAAATTTTGCACTCTTTCTCACATTTTACACATCTCCCTAATCTAGTACCGTTACTAAAGAACAGTCACTACACTTGGACACAAAATAAAAAAATGCTTTACGCACACACACATGGTCAAAATGCTATCATAAGCAGTATACTCTTGTACGGACATTGACTAAACGAGTGAGGCATGCTGACTGAAACCGAGCATGGGAGACGATTACCAACAATCCCGCAGCGAGAGAGAAAGAAGTTCAGTTCTGATCACATGACGCTTGGCAGACAAAGCATATACGTACTACTCGTATTGCAAGACCTTGCTCGTTTATCAAGTTAAAATTGATTTAACATTTTTGTTCGTCTTGCAAAACATTCGCAGACCAAGTTACTTGCAATCCAAGGTTTTACTGTATTCACAATTATTTTTGTGATTTCTTTTTTGATTTAAGATCTTTCAATTTTATGAGGATCACTTTAGTGCTCCAACCCTTCGTGATCTCTCTGATTTTGTTCTTACAGAGTATTCAGTAACAATTTCGTAATGTGTCTAAATGGTTATAATAATTTTGACACTATAAAATAAAGTATCTACCTCATTACCCCATTTTTTCATTTGTTTACTGATATTTCACATGACTGCAAAAGTCCCACTTGTGGGACACAATGTAGCATAACAATACATAACATTCTCCTACCCTGTTAATGCAATATAGAGTCACAGGAGAACACAATGCATATAATAAAATTAATATTTAATCAATACTGCAGGAAACGTATGTTTAATAACTAAAACAAAGTAAATGAAAGAGAAAAGCTGTTTAATGAAGCCATAAACCAACATGCTCTCAGATTTAATATGGAATTAGCCTAAATTGCCATACCATGACATTTGAAATATTGCTGTCAGTCATGAAGGAAAAGTAAAGTAAACATATGTTTCACACATATCTCAGGTAATAAATAATAGTGATCTGTTATGACTCTGATTGAATGAGACATGCACATATTGCCAAGCTGTTCTCACTTCTGCGACACATCAAGGTGATAATGAATAACAATTTACTGAAAGTCACACAAAACCATGGTAGACATTCAGGATTAAGGTTATTTAAGGATTATAGGCATTGCCAGAGACTAAAATGAAGCATTGGAAAGAACCACCACATTAAGTTTCCTAGTCGAACAGGACTTACACTCCAGCCTGATTTTATTAATAGAATTCTTATTCAGATTAAACACCAAATGATGAGAGATCAACACAAAATAAAACAGCAAGCCTTAACCAGGTTGTCACCCTAATCCTAAAAGGATTCATCCTTTACACTTTCTCTTAGGCCTTGCCTAACAGTAGTTCTCAAAATGTTAGGGGGGTGAGGACCACTTTGTCAAAGATATGGAGGACCACATATGGCCAATAGCCACTTATTACTGTAAAATTTGCATTACAAATATAACATTTGTTTTTTCTACAGGTACTCATGTGAAAAATAGTGTAACCAATCAAGGTGCAAAGAAGAATAGTTGGCACACAGACTGAAATAGTGAGGTAGTAGGCCCGAACAGAGCTGTTTATTGGAAAGCATCTCCTTAATTTAAGTGCCTGTGCTAATCTGCTGTTATGTCCTTGAAAAGACAATACACCCAGCACAAACAGAACTCAGTCAAACACTCACTGCTTCTCACTGTCTTTCTAAATTGCAGGCTAGTTCTCATACTGCTACTCTGGGAGCTACCATGCTGGCTCCATTTTTTTTGGTTTTACCCGCAGGTCTCCACCTCTCACCTAGTGTTTCCTCACAAGTGTACATGACATATGCTGTCCCTGTTTGAATCTCTTGCCTACCAAGGTGCGCACCAGTGGCGACTGCTCTAAGACTACAAGGGAAGCTCCGCTTCCTCTACTATGTCAGAAAATAAATGCTCATATATGCACTGTCGTATTTATATTGGTTTTAATAAAAGTGCGTTAGAATGTGTTCAACTTCATGACTAGCTCATTCAGAATCAGGTATTTATTGTAGATTGTTTGATGCGATTTTCTTGTCATACATTTCTGTGCAGCACAGCGCATTAAACCCTCCTGAAGCCCAGCTTCACTGGAGCTCTATGGGCAAGCACAGAGGAGCTTTTTTCACTGCAGAAAAGCTGGATGGTAATTGGATAAATGCACCAAAATCATCACTTCCGGAGTGAATGGAGCAGTGGGCGGGCCAGGACGCTGGGCTGCTGCATGATGATTGGAGGAGCTGTTTAAAGGGCGGAACCCCTTTTTTGATTGACAGCATGTCTTATGTATACATCAGCACTACAGAGAATCGAGTTCAGTCCCATGCGGATTTGCAGGTGAAGTCGTACGACAACTCCTGCACTGTGTATTGTTTGCTGGTGATATAAACCATTTTTGCTTGTACAAATGATTCTTTAAATAATAAAAAAAACATATTATAGCGTTCTTGACTTTGCTCCTTGTTTCAGCATTGTAAAGTTAGTTCGTTCATATAATTAACACTAGAATTACCAGAGCCTACGAAAAAATTCGTATATCCGGTCCACCTTAAATCACTTCTTAAATCCGTTCACACCCCTCCGCCAGCATCCTTTGTCCTCTAAATGTGCTGATAAAAGACAAACTGCCAGCAGCCGGCTATTCCATCCCCCCACCGACTTAGAACGTGAGCGAACTTTTCCCAGCTCATGCCTTGATTGATTATGTGGGAGTGAAGTGGAGTTTTACAGTGGAAATAAGAGATCGTTATTCTAAAGTAATCTGTGTAAACACATTGTTAAAACAGAAACTTTGTCATATTTTAGTAATAAATGTTACAAAATGTAGTAGGCATAAACTATAGAATGTGTAAAGCCCGAGTTCCAAAGATCAAATAAACACTTTCACAAAAGCTTCAAGGATGGTACAATAGCCTCCGTGGCGTAGCGCGTTAAGATTTGCCTCTGGTTTCTGGTATGTCCCACTCAATCCAAAATGACTTGATCTCTGCTCTCGCAGCCACTGTTTCTGATCATATAAAAGGTGAAATTCAGACTGCTCCTTTTTTTGCATGGCAGGTGGATGAAGCAACTGACATATCTTGCCATGCCCAACTGTCCGTCATTGTTAGATATGTGGATAGTGCAGGTAAAATTCAAGAGTGCTTCATTGGATTTTTGGATGTGTCAGGGGGTCGAGATGCTCAGTCTGTGTTTGAAGTTTTAAATGAGAACATGCAGGGCTACAGTTTTAGAGAAAAACTTGTGGCACAAACCTACAATGGGGCTGCTGTCTTTGCTTCATCTCTCAATGGCCTACAGGCCAAACTTAAAGTAATTGCTATGCACACAGACTGAACCTGGTGTTGTCCCAGGGTGCTAAATGCTTGCCTGAGTCAAGAATATTTTTTGCATCTCTCTCTGGGTTCACCACATTTTTTTCAAAGTCCACAAAAAGGATGTCTTTTCTTGAGTCTGCAGGGTCTTCAAGATTGCCCAGAAACGCTCCTACTCGATGAAATTTCACATCACGGATAGTGAGCACTGTGGCAAACAATTATGATGGCCTCCTGCAGACTTTTGACAAGATTACCCAGGATGAGAGCATGGATGATGACACATTAGATGCTGCCAAAGGCTTCATAATGAAACTGGAGGATTTTGAGTTTGTGTTCATGTTGTACACATATGAACAAATATTCTCTGAGACAGATGTTGTCTTTGATATTGTCCAGCAAAGGGCTATGGATGTTCTTTACTGCAAAAAAAGAATTGGGTCTCTCCTTGCTTTTGTCAAGGAGAAGAGGTCAGAGGAGGCTTATCAAGCAGTTTATGCAAAAGCAGCAAATCTCACATCAGAACCTCAAGATGAACCTATTAGAAAGCGCCGTCTGTCACAATTACAGGATCCCCAGGACCACTACAGAAATTTGTACATGGCCATCCTAGACAATCTCATGGAGCAGATTTCTCAGCGTTTTTCAAATTTGGAAAGCATGAGCTTCTTAGAATTAGTCAATCCAGGGAAATTTGATGAAATGAGACAAGAGGAGGTTTCCAGAGGAGGCATTTGAAAGTGTGCTGAAAAGTTATGGCCATTTCTTTGACTCAGGGAGACTGAGATCTGAACTTCAAGTACTATATTCAGATCATGACTTACAGGGGAGCAGGGGTAAGCTGTGTGATTTCTTGGTGTTTTTTAAAGACATGGAGTTGGATAGTGCAATGCCTCAGCTATACAAGCTGTTGTCGTTAGTGGCAACAATTGGCGCTACATCAGCAGGTGTAGAGAGGAGCTTCTCCTGTTTAAAACGGGTCAAGTCATACACCCGCAACACGATGGGCCAAGATCGTTTGAGCAACCTTGCTCTCCTGGCCATTGAGAGGAAGCTGGTTAAGTCCCTGGAAAAGATGGCCAATTGGTATGACAGGGTCACAGACCATTTTCTGCAAAAGGAACGGAGGGCAGAATTTACGTACAAATAACATAATGAATTTTATGATGAAGGCCTAATATGAGCTTCCCCTGTTTCAAAAGCCAGCAGCCGCCACTGGTGTGCACCCCTGCCCACCTGCATGGACAGTCTACATCACAGGTGTCAAACTCCGGTCCTCGAGGGCCACAGTGGCTGCATGTTTTCATTCTAACCACCTTCTTCATTAGTGAGCTGTTTTTACTGCTAATTAACTTCTATTGCTTTAGTTTTAATTAACATGACTCAGGCCCCTTAATTAGTAGCCAAACAATAATGAGACAAACAAGCCACCATATGACCAGCTCACCTGTGCCTATCACACAATATCTGAAAATAAAGAAAGGTGAAGGTCTCAGTAATGTTGGTCTCTCAGGTCACCAAAACATTGACAGTGTTCTTAGTAAAAACAGAAAAATCAACACATTTGGAAATATCTGCTGTGGCAGAATGAGAGCAGCAACAAGCCATTGAATTAAATAACGGGTTTAATTAACATCAAGAATCAGCTTCTCATTAAGAGACTGTTTGGAGTGAAATTGGTTGGAGTTTGAAATCCCAGTTTAGCTGGTCATCTGTTGGCTCGTTTCACATCTCATTTCTGTTTGGCTGTCACTTAATGAAGAAACAAATCAATTCAGAGGACTGAATCCTTAAAAACAGAGCTATTGAAATGAAGGGAAAAGGAATTAATTAGCAGTGAAAACTACTCACTGATTAGGAAAAGGGTTAGAATGAAAACCTGTAGCCACTGTGGCCCTCCAGGCCCAGAGTTCGACACCCCTGGACATTATAAGTCATTCAGACTTTGCTGGTTTATAGCCTTTTATCTTTCTGAATGTCCTTGTTGTACCCCACATAATCAACCCTAGGGACCTCTGCGATGGGCTGTTGGCTGATTGAGATTGTCTTTACTTCTAAGCCTTTACTTAAATTCAGTTTAAACACCAATAGAGAGTTTCACTCAAGTGCCCTCAAGGGACCAAAGCTAGACAAAGAATGGACAAACTATCCTCTTGGCTCACTATTATTAGTTTGATAACCTTTTACTTATAAATTATATTTAGTTTGGTTTGGTTTGGTTTAGGTTTATTTGTCATATATAGGTTAACACAGGGTCAACATACAATGAAATGTGTATGACGAGAAAAACAAGTCACTCAGCCTATAATAACTTTTTGCTGAGATGACTCGGAGCTCTCGTCAGTGCAGCCATCTTACGGCGCAGCCCAACTACTTTGTAGTTTTGTAGTTGTACTGAAACCATTAGTAGAATGATACACAAATCATTGTGTATTTTAACTCTTTAACTCTTCATATAGTCCAAGCAGATGGAATGAGATGCTCCCCGGTTTCTTCTTTTCTTGCAGGTTATATGTTCTCAAGCAAAGCAAAGACATAGCAAGAGAGGAAGAGAGACAGAGAAAGAACTCTTTGGCAGTTCAATGAAATCAGTTTGGGTTTGGTTTAGTGGTATGGCTACTCTAGCATCAAAACCCCCTCCTTCTCGCCCATACAAGAGTAAAACACACACTGGTAGTCGAGCATGTTGACATTTTTTTTTTTCAGTTTTCACAGCACGGTGAATACATCAGACATTGTTATCAGAAAATGTGAGGTTTGTTCTCTGGAATTCCCAGCTAAGTAAGCAAAAGTGTAACAATAACAAAAAAAAAACTCCTAAGTCATGCTTCTTGTTACAACTTCCCCAGTATGCACTGCACTTCGGTTCAGCATGACAAGACCTTGGACTAGAAGCAAAAGGTCTGCTCCTTGAACAGTTGAAAACTTCTTTTTTCCATTTTCCAAAACTTCAAGTAAAATTTTAGCCAAAATGATCAGAATCCTGAATATCTATTACATCAACTCGCTCCAAAATTTTTAGTTTTTGTAAATTAGATTAGATTAACTTTATTAGTCCCACAGGGATTCATTCAGATGCATATAGCAGCAGAAACTTAAAAAAACAAAGCTACAGGCCAATCAATCAATTAATAAAAATTAAATACAATGCAAAAAAAGAAATCTAAGCAAGTGGAACGTACTTATATCACGACATCAAATCTTGTTTTCCTTATTGTAATAATTATTGATTTATCAAAAAATTTGTATTTATTATTTTTTAGTTTACTTTAAGAAATCTTGTCCAATAATTTTTGTTTACCCCTTTGGCAGATATTTTTGCTAAAGAAAAGCAAAACAACTCCCATTTACAGTTTTTTTTGTCTAGTTTTTGTAGATGCATTTTTTGCAGTGTAAAAATAAACATAACAGGTACATCGGGTGGAAGCATTGAATTGCCTGATAGTAGTGGGCAGAAAAGACCACCAGAATTGCTTCTTAGCACATCGTGGTAGAATGAGCCTGTGGCTGAAAGTGCTCTAAGAGAGTATCCCCTGAAGGGGGTTCTTCATGGTGACATCCAATTTTTCCCACCATCCCCTTTTCCACAACAGCTTCCAGTGTGTCCAGGGTTCACCCTGTGATGAAGCAGGCTTTCCTGAAAACTTATCCAGAAACTTGAGCAAGGAATGACGCTCATCACTGTCTGTTAAACGTCTGCAGTAAGTGATATCATGCACCATTGTCATGCAGTCAACATGTCGCAAAAACGGCACATTATTACTACAATAAAGATGGCTGTACCTGCTAGAAAGCAACATGGCAGATGTTTTTTTTAATATATATGGGACCCACCACAATTTCAAGTATATTTTGATTGCTTTTGTATTATCATTGAAGTTTATTTGATTATTGTTTGGTTCACCTATGCTACGCAGTTATAGTGGACTACAGTGTGTGCTAGAATGCTAAATATATCAGCTTTAGGATCGGTGCCGGGTCTTCTACTTTTCTCTCTGTACACCACCTTGTTGATCTCCAACATCCAATCCCATGGGTTCGATTATCAGTGCTATGCCGATGATACACAGCTGTACCTGTCGTTCCCACCAGAGGACAATATGATATTAGCTAGCATCTCTGCACATCTTACTGATATCTCAACCTGGTTGAAGGACCGCCATCTACAGTTCAACCTGGCAAAAAATGAGCTGCTTGTGATCCCGGACAGCCAGTCTGTTCAACTCCCCATCTCTGTACAGCTTGGCTCATTGTCGCTAACACTTGCCAGGTCAGTACGCAACTTTGGGTTGGTGATTGATGAGCAGCTATCTTTCCCTGACCACATTTCAACTGTTTCTTGTACATGTAGGTTCAACATCTGCAAGGAATATGCAGCACAACTTCTGATCCAGGCTGTGATCTTGTTGTGACTGGGCTACCGCAATTCACTTCTAGCAGGAGTAACCCCGCATGTGCTATCAAGCCACTGCAGATGGTCCAGAATGCAGAGGCCCGTCATTTAGCCAGCCGAGATGTGCACATATCAGTCCTCTCTTCAGGCCACTACATTGGCCCCCCGTTGTAGCACACATTAAGTTCAAATCCGTGATACTTGCCTACAGAGTAGTCAGTGGGTCTGCACCTGCATATAATGGAGACACTGGTGAGGTGCTATAATCCTTTTCACCCACTCAGGCCTGCCAGTGAACAGCATCCGGTGATGCCACCTCTATGTGCCATCAAGTCTCAATCCAGACTCTTTTCCTGTGTAGTTCTCAGCTGATGGAATGGGCTACCCACCTCCATCTGTACAGCTGACTCCCTCAATGTATTTAAGAAGCAATTGAAGTCCCATCTGTTCTATGAACATCTGTCTAATTGATTGAAGCGAAAATAATAAAAAAAACTTTGGTCTGTGATCTTTTATATTGTTTGTTAATTTGTTAAGTTTAATTGCCTTATCGATAGTTATAATATCTTTTCACTTGCATCAGTCAACGTTTGTTACCGGTCCTATTACACTTGTTGAACAAACATGTCCAACCCTAATGTTACACAATTATATATTCCTCTTTTGTAAGTTGCTTTGGATAAAAGCTTCTGCCATGCAAATAAATGTAAATGTAAAAATGCTTTCTAGAACACCACATAAACAGCTAACCTGCATGTAGACAGCTGCCTTAAGCTAACTGGAACTTTTGTGTAGCTGTGTATGCTCTACAAAATGTGGACCGCTGCTTCAAGAAAAATGAGAATTTAGTGTAGCTGATTTATGGCGCCCCACATGCTTATCTTACCCACACATAGACGGCTGCTTCAAACAAAGAGACTTAGTAGCCTGGCATAAGCAGATCAAATGATTGTCTTCAGACCTGAGCGTCACTGCACTGTTTCTTTTCAAAAGCATCCCTTCCTGGCCTCTAACTCCTGCGGGAATATGGCATTCACTCGCACTAGGTG
The DNA here is from genome assembly GCF_900747795.2 of Erpetoichthys calabaricus. Taxonomy (NCBI): domain Eukaryota; kingdom Metazoa; phylum Chordata; class Cladistia; order Polypteriformes; family Polypteridae; genus Erpetoichthys; species Erpetoichthys calabaricus. The sequence continues at coordinate 25,612,217 of NC_041404.2, forward strand.
CTCTTATCATGATATGTCATCCCAACCAAACAATATCGATGTGTCAACAAGGCAAATTTAATAACACAACAATACCAATAGTAGCAAAAAGTAGGAGATGGACTGGAAAAGAGTATTTTAAGTATACTACAGAGATGGTGATGAGGATGAGTCCCACCAGGCCTTTCTCAACAGCAATGTTTCTTCAGTCCACAGAGGATTTTTAAATGCCAGTTTTAGTGGGAATGCAGACCTTTTTTCTGGCCGGGGTAAAGATATTTTCTTCTTATTTTTGTACGTTTCTTGTGAAGCATGCCTCCCAAATTTAAAGGCCTCCCTCCAAATGGAGTGAACAATGAATTTGTAAATGAACAATAAAGGCTAATAAATAAGTTTTACACTCCAAGAATAAAAACAGATATGTTTTAAAATTTGTTCTTTATTGGAAATATACAAAAGACTAAAGGTTCATAGTTTTAATCAGTACCTACAGGTTTGTGGTACTATTTGTTAAGTGTATTATATCTTTATGACATGCAGTTAAATCAGTTTACAATTAAAAAACATTTGCAAACTATGAAGCAGCTTGCTATTCAGTCCTATTGACTTTGTTAAATTTCTTATATGTTGATATTGATACCACTCAAAGGCAGGAGGGTGTGCTGTTGCTGACCACCATGCATGAGAGGAGGCCTAGCCCCGCCCCTGATGAGCAATATTAGCCCCGCCCTTCATGGCCTAGGGTTTATATAATCAGACAGACAGACAGACAAAGATTGTGCCTTTTGACTGAGGAAGGCTAAGGAGACTGAGGTCTCTGACACTAGTAATTTGAACCAGTAATCTGTTATTTGTTTTGCTAGGGGCTTCCAATGGATTGGCACCTAAACATTTGCAATTTGTTCCACTATATATACTGTATATATTGTTGGAATTTATGCCCATTTAGCCAAAATAGCATTTGTGGGGTAAAGTACTGATGTTGGATGAAAAGACCTGGCTCACAATCGACATTCCAGTTCATCTCACAGGTTTTCAATAGGGTTGAGGTCAGGATGCTGAGCAAGCCCCTCGAGTTCCTCCATGTCTTTATGAACCTGGCTTTGTGCACACACAGTCACTGTACAATAGAAATCAGCCTTCCCTGAACTGCTACCACAAAGCTGGAAGTGCATAATTGTCTAAAATATCTTTGTCCTTACATGTAGTAGCATTAACAGGACCCTTCACTGAAACTAAGAGGCCTAACTCAAACCCTAAAAAACAGCCCAGAACCATTACCTCATCTCCACCAAACTTTACAGAAGTCGCTATGTAATTCCAGAAAGTGACAATCTCCTGGAGTCCACAAAATCCAGCTTGGTTTATCAGATAGTATTATTCATCATTCCAGAGAACACAATTCCACTGCTTCAGAGTCCAATGGTGTCATGCCTCACATCACTCCAGCTGAAGTTTGTCATTGTGCGTAGTGATCTCAGGCTTGTGTGGAGCTTTACAGTCATGCAAACCCATTTCATAAAACTTCTGATGCACAGTTCTCGTGCTGATGTTGCTTTCAGAAGCAGTTTACATTTCTCTGATGAGTGATGCAACAAAGGATAGGTGATTCTTATGCACTGTGTTCTTCAGCACTTTGCGTCCCTACTGTATGAGTTTGTACGGAACTATTGTTGCTCTTAGATACTGACTATGACAGTGGCACTTTTAAAGTCACTTAGCACCGTCAGTACAACCCATTCTTCTGCCAATGCTTGTCAATGGAGATTATATGGCTATGTATTTGATTTTATGAACCTGTTGACAATGGATGCAGCTGAAATACCTAAACTCAATAATTTGGTGTGGTGTCTGCATATTTTTAGCTGTATAGTGTGTGTATATATATACAAGTATATATATAGTGACCAAAAGGGGCACTGCAGAACCCTCGACTCCAAACACAAGTGAACAAACACAGTCAAGGGTACAAATGTAGTGTATTTATTTTACTAAATACCTTCCACAGATTCTTTCTCCAAAACAGAATCACAAGCACAATCCAGTAAAGTATTTCCTCCAGTCTCCTCCAGGCAAACCTTGTCCTCTACCTCCCAACTCCAGCTCCCAGAGTGAGACAAGACACCTCCTTTTATCTTGGACCTGGGAATACTTGACAGAAGCACTTCTGGGTCACATGGATGTTGCTCATAACAAGGAGGTCCTCACCCAACAGCAACATGCAAAGGACGCTGACAGGCTCTATACTACAAATCCCAGTCAACCCTGCAGGTGTCCTAACTGAGACCTGGTCAGTAGAGCACTGTCACCTCTCATTCTGCCCATTCATTAATAGTTCCACCTGAACTGAATAGAAATGTAAGATATTCCTGGCTGGGTTGTGCCTGCATTCTGGTACTACTTCATATATTGCAGTTGAAGGAGAAAACACAAATCCGGTCAATAAATGTTTGGACACCAACCTGGTTGTCTCTGTTTACTTAAACAAAAAATAAACAAAAGTATTCATGCTCTAGAGCGCAGGAGATAGTGAGAATAAACACAAAATGCAAAATACAAGCTTCAATAGAGGATTCCATTCCAGACCGTCAGGAGCTCCCTCCTGTGATGTGCTCTGCTCACAGAGTGACACCTCCTTTTATCGATCCCATGATTTATAAGTGAGAGTCCAGAAGGAGCAGAGTCAGATGCCCTCAATGGGTGTCTTCTCAGTGCTGTGGAGAGAATAGGACAGGACACGTTTAGTGCCGGTGCCCCCTCTCGTCCTGGGGTGATATAACATACCTTAGAGAGCCCTGAGGGTGATCCACTGATGCACATGTGTGACAATACATATAATTCACAATTCAGAATAGTTCATCCATCCATCCATTTTCCAACCTGCTGAATCCGAACACAGGGTCACGGGGGTCTGCTGGAGCCAATCCCAGCCAACACAGGGCACAAGGCAGGGAACCAAGCCTGGGCAGGGTGCCAACCCACCGCAGAGAATAGTTCATTTGAATGTTTATAAAGAGGTCTTCATAATAGCTTGTTTCCAGCACCATATAGTTATGCCTATTTTGCCATCATTGGCTCCCTACTCCCTGCTACGCTGATTTCTTTCTCGTCCTTTTTTCAAATTAACACACAAGTTAGTTTTTTTTTTTGCATTATTTCTTTGGCTGAGTTGGTAAAGAAGGGACATTTGAATGTGAAAACTAGATCCTATATTCAATAAACAATTGCATCTAATGTATTCATCCACATTATGTTTTTGTACAGATATTATGAAATCAATTAAAAGCCAACACACACTGTACATAGATAAATTAATAAATGTAATGTATTTCCTCCACTAGGATCTTTGCTTAGATTCTTTCTGTAACATCATGCAATTTATTTAATCCTGTGGAGAGATTTTTTGCCAAACAACTGAACAGTGCAAAATGTTTTAGACAGGTCAGACATGTGGATTAATAGCCATATGGGGAAAAAAGAACTCAACAATGCAGTTGTTAAAGATCTAATAGCAGTTAAAATAGAAGGTACAAGCCTAAAGACACCTTTTATTGTTTTATTGACAAGGCAAATGGCCTCAGGCAACAAAAACGAAGATCTGCACACCTAATATACACTATGGGAGGTGCAAGTAATGTATAAGAAAAGCAGTCCTCTTCCATCACAGCTTTCTGTTCTCCATTTTTCAGTCCTCATTTTGAATTCTCTAGTTCTGTTTTCACATGTTCGTCACTTGAAATTAAGCCTTTTTCCCAGGTCTGCTCCTATCAGAGAACCAGACAGTCTGACAATTGTGCTGCCAATGGAAATGAACAGAAGAGACTTCACACCGCTTTCAGTTCCTTCTCAGCCAGAAACAATGGCCAGTGCTCATTTACTAAAAGATCGAGACACTTTATGAAGAGACCATTCTCTTTAAAGCTTTTTGTTCTTACACTTTGCCTAAGGGTAAGATACATGCGCCCGCCTATTCATAAAAAAATTAAATCCGTCTTTTTTATGTTGTGGCAAAGGAAGCTTTGCTAGTTTTTTTTAAATCAGCTTGTTAACAATGCAGCATCTGCTGTTATTTTATTTAAGTAATAAAATTTTTTCAGTATCATCAACAGCTGTCTGTGGTGCTGCTATTTCAGCTTTGTCTTGTTTACTAACACATAGGTACAAAGGCAGAGTCTGATTATTATTCGGAATGATAATTTGCATAATACTTCACAGAGCGCTACTTTAACATTCCAACTATTCTGAAATACCAAAGTGCCAAATCTTTAATATTAAAATGTAAGTGATAAAATACTGTTTGTTCACCACAGTGGCTATTAGGCACAAAATGAAGCTGTGTACAGATAAATGTAATAAGCAACAATCTAGGCTGCATTTTAAATAAGCAAGAATAAAACTTTTATGGGCAAACAAGTCATTGTAATATTTGTGTGGGTTCATATAATTTCCGCTAGTTCCTCAACTCTGTCCATTTCCAACAATTCTGTGTAATTCAGTTTAGGATTAGTGGGAGTTACAGCTCATCCTATAGCAACAAGCACAAGGCCAGGATCAAACTTGGCTGAAATACCAACCCTGCAGCCCCACTCATTCAGACCAGGTCAATTTAGAGTCACAAATTAATAGCAGACATATTTTTAGGATGTGCAAGGAACATTAATTTACCTGAAAGTGGAGGAAATCCAAAAAATACTCAAAGGTCACACCCAGGCTAGTAATCAAAAACAAGTTCCTGGAGGTGGGAGGCAGTAGCTGTTAGCACCGCACTACCATGCCTCTCATCTCTTATTCAGAGAGTATTTAAGGTTTCTCATTGACAAATCTATCTATCTATCTATCTATCTATCTATCTATCTATCTATCTATCTATCTATCTATCTATCTATCTATCTATCTATCTATCTATCTATCTATCTATCTATCTATCTATCTATCTATCTGTTTATTGTTTTTGGTTATGTTTTTGTATCCTGTAGCTTCAGTTTCTGGAAACCCAAGCATATGCCACTGAATGGTTCCAATTAAAACCCAACACTATCAGTGGCAATCAAGTCTTCATTCTTCTTCATAAAATCCAGATCAACTACTGTTTCAGGAAGACCCCCTAACAGTACACAACCCCATAATTCCATTATTACAAACTGTTATATGTTCTGTAACTCATCCAAAATCTCTGAAGGTACCCAAAGTCTACATACTTATCTCCAGACCTGGAGGCTCTTCTTCTTATTCAGTAGGGCTTTCAGGTCTTTTGTGATCCATGGCCTGTTGTTGGGAAAACAGTGCACCGTCTTATGTACACAAAACTTGATGTAGTCTATGATACAGTGGTTGTCGATGTCTTCATCCTGTGACTCACAAAGCATATCCCAGTCATTGTTTTCAAAGGCAGCCTTCAGAGCCTCCATGGCCACCATTGTCCACTCCTGCATGGTCCTGGTGGTGGCTGATGTTGTGGAAAAAACCTTCCCCTATTTTCAAAGAAGTCATTTGTGCAGACCAGATGAAAATGCAGAATGATTCTTTATTTGGACATAGATATGCACAAATGTCTCAGTCCTTGGAGTGAGCAATTAAGAAAACAATTCATTCCCTTTAATACTTTCCTATTACCATTACCTTATCTAATACATCACGTCATCTGACTCTTAATGTGCAGAATCCTATCATCTTAGCCAATCAACTACGGCCACTAGTAAGTTTGTATACAGGGTGGTCCAGATCTAATTATGCAATTATTGCATTGCATTGCAATGATTGCATGAAAAGTTGCATAGTTAGATCTGGACCACCATATATATGTCGATTCTTCCATTATTCTAAACATCAGTTCTTTAATAGGGGTGTCCTATGGTTTTCCCCATTGATCATATCACCACTTCACAATAGGGATCTTTTAGCTTTCTCACTAGTTTTTCTCACTTTTTAAGGGGTGTTCATTACTCATTTACTTCATTTTAACCTTAGTAATTATGTTGGTAGCTCCTCTAAGATAAGGCAAAAGGCTCACATGCCCGAGCTTTAAGCCACGTTTAGTTAAACCTTTAGTTACCTTCACTCCTTTTCCTTGTATTTCAAAAATTAGTTCAATGGAGATCACATGTCTGTGGTTTCAATGACTGCAGTATAAATACACCTTAACTAGAAGGTCCAATGTGTGGTAAGTCAGCATGATGGCCTAATCTACACAATGAAGACAAAAAGAACACAACAAGAAATTCATTGAGTATTCCTTGGAGACCAGTTACATCAATATTGAAGAAATTCAAAGAGTTTGGGATAGCAGTAAGCCTGCCTAGAGCCTGTCATCCACAAAACTATGTGACCATGCAATAAAATTAGTGAGGGAGACTATCAACAGACCCGTGAGAATTCTGAAGGAGTTACAAGCTAGTTTCTAAGGTGCAGAAAACTACTGTTGTCTTTGGTCTTCACCAGTTGCAGCTTTATGGGAGAGTGTCAAAGAGAAAGTCATTAAAAAAAAAAATCACACATGGCAGACATCTCAGCTAGAATTTGCCAGAAGGCACACGGGAGATACTAAAGATAGCTGAAAGCAGATTCTATGGTCTGATGCTCCTGTTTTCTTTCCACATCTCAAAGTGGTACATGTTAGTTCAAATGGTAATTCTTTTCTTATGATTTTAAGGATTAAAATACAAAGGCATTATTACAGATCATTAAGATGTGCAGTGCAACATTTCATTTAAATCAGGCTGGCACTTCAGAAAGGCCCATTGTGAGTGTGGTGTGTGAGTAAGTGTGGCCTGCCACAGACTGGCACCGCATCTACGTGCCTCCCACTGTTGTAGAACCGGAAAAGTCAGATCATGGATGATGGAATGGGTGCTAATTTGAGAGCACAGAACTTATTGTCTCCCTTATGGAAGTCTCATTATTAAATGGTGGCATACAGCTATGTGAAAAGTGAAAAACAGTCAACTTATTTTAACTGTTAAAAATTAAATGTATTTAAAGAAACACAAAGTTTCAACTGTCGTGTTGTTGAGCCTTATTCACAAACAGCATGGGCTCACCTGCCAAATGTTATGTTTCTATATTTATGTTATGCTTTTTTAACAATTAGTTTCTTTTTTATTAAGAAAATAACGTAAAAAGCAAGCTGAAGTGATGCTTGCTTGCGGTTAAATTCTGTACTGAGTGTGAACAAATATATTAACAGCTTCTAGTATTCCTCTTGGCTAAATGTTTTACCTGAAGGCAACTGCTGCTTCATTTGTAAAATCTCTGTTAGCAGAGTCCATATGTCATGTTAGTTAAGTTAATGGTACTTTTATAAGCTATTCATGTTTTTAATAATGATTGTCCTTTCTGTCAGGAATATTGAACACAAAAATGTTAAGAAGGAAAAAAAAAACACCTTGGGCAATGCAGAAATTGATTGCACCTTGAGTGTGTTTACCCACTAACAGCAGAGAAATAATGGCATAACTACTCAGAGCACTAATGATGGAGACCAGAAAACTAAGGCACACTATTGGTCAAGGAAAGCTCAGTACAATTTGAAAGCTAGATGGATTATCTACAAGTGATTAGGCCATTTTTAGTCCTTGTAAGATTTCTTTTTTTACCATGAGTGCCCTAATTAAGCTGGTCAGTGCAACATCTTTGCAATGCACTGTAGATATTATTCATTCTTTATTGGGTGGAATTTAAACAAGACGCATCTGGCTTTTCAAAGCGGCATGGAGGCTTAGTGTTTAGTGCTGCTGCTGCTTTAAGGCTCTAGCTTGCTGAGGATTGAGTTTTTGTCAGCGTGTTACGCTGTGTAGCGATTTAAAGGAGCAGTAGTCACCAGGGTGCTTTATTTATTATGGGTGCTCAGTGGTTAACTTAAGAGGCATATAAAAGAAAAATCAACCATGCAGGCTAACAGGGCCAGGCAAACAAAACAAAAGGGGCAAGCAAATTCATGGGAAAAAAGCAGGCTGGTCGGATCCAGGAATACGAAGAAAACTTGGTGTTTGCTCATTTTGTTTTCCATTGAGTCATTCCTTATTTTTTTTTCGCAAATCTTTGTTGGAACACAATATAAAAGAGAACATAAAAACAAGAAAATGTTTTGGGGGATCCACCCCATATATTGTCAGAAGTTTTGCTCTGTAGAGTATCTTAGAAGACTGAGTCCTGAATGAAACTGACTGGGGAAGGCAAGTGACTGATTTTATAGGCAGTGGAAAGGAAGAGGAGGGTCCAACAGGGCACTGGCGGAAGTGAGGTCAGCAGGATGGGTGTGGTCTGGAGAGGGAAGTGGAAACTGGTTATGCTGTAGTCAGTCTTCTCTTCTGTGGTTCTGCAGAGGACGGAGAGGAGACGTTAGTGCACTTCATCAAGCCATTACCCTGCATTTTTTCCTTAGTTAAGCCCATAGAATGCGTCCCATGCACACGTGTGTGACAACATAAAGAGGTAAACATGTTAGAAGTACTAACAACAAATTACATATGATAAAATAACCCAGTATTCAGCACAAGGAGCCCTAGCCCCAAATATGCCCTGTGGAGATCAGGATTCTAAAAACCCACAAATAAAGACCCAACTGGCCTTGTGTTAGATGACCGTCATGATGTTACAGGTAAAAGAAATAAATAATACAAAATTGTAAAAAAAACTATTCAGATTATGATATTGTGGAGTCTATATGTTCTTAACATACACTATGCGGCTTGTTGGACATCCCATTCCAAAACTATGGGCATTAATATGGAGTTGGCCCCCTTTTACAGCCTCCACTATTCTGAGAAGGATTTCCACAAGATTTTGGAGTGTGTCTGTGGGAATGTGTGACCATGCAGCCAAAGGAGCATTTGTAAGGTCAGGTATTGATGTAGACCTGGCTCACAGTCAGTGTTCTGCCCATCCCAAAGATGTTAAATAGGGTTGCGCTTTGAAGTCTCTCCATGTCTTTATGAGCCAAGCTTTGGGCACAGGGGCATAGTCATGCTGGAACAGAAAACGGCCTTCGCCAAACTGTTGCCATAAAGTTGGAAGCACACAATTGTCTAAAATGTCTTTGCATGCTGTAGCATTAACAGTACCAATTGCTGGAATCAAGAGGCCTAGCGCAAACCCTGAAAAACAACAGCAAGACTATTAGCCGTGCTCCGTCAAACTTTATATAGACACTATGCAGTCCTGAAGGTGGCGTTCTCCTGGCATCAACCAAACCCAGATGTGTTGATCAGACTGGCATATAGTGAAGCATGAATCATCACTCCAGAGATCATGTTTCCACTGCTCCAGAGTCCAATGGCGGTCTCCAGCTGATGCTTGTGACCTTAGGTGTGTGTGCAGCTGTTCAGTCATGGAAGTCCATTTCATGAAGTTCCAAGCACACGGTTCTTGAACTGATGTTGTTTCCAGAAGCAGTTTCGAACTCTCCTGTGAGCGATGCAACAAGGGATAAGGAAATTTTTACATGCTATGTGCATCTGCACTTGGCAGACCTGCTCTGCAGGCTGGCGTGGTCTACCACATCGTGGCTGAGCTGTTGCTACTCTTCAGCACTTCCACTTCACAATTGCAGCACTTACAGTTGGCTGAGACAGATCTAGCAGAGCAGAAAATTTACATACAAGTGACATCCTATGACACTGTCACATTTAAAGTCATTGTATGACTGTGTGTTTGATTTTATACAGCTGTTGACAAGGGGTGTGTAGCTGAATCAGCTGAACTCAGTAATTTGCAGGGGTGTCCACGTGCCTTTGATCATACAATGTATTTCTAAAAGGACCAACTGTGAGAGCCACGTCAGTCTATCTGGCTGGCTTGCTGTCTGTCCCCATGAAACATCTCAGCTTCCAATGGATCAATTTTTACTATAATTTAGCATGCTTATTTTTTTTAAGGAGATTAGTCAAAAAGTTCAGTTTTTGTTGAAATTTCTCAATTACAGTACACAGCAATAATTTTGAAATTTAAAAATTTCCCATTAGAAGGCACTGCTGAATTTTCAAACTCATCCATCCTTAAACAGAGAAACATTCAACTACAAACTAGTTTAATGATTCAGTTCTACCTTGAGAGCATTTCTTTTTTCTTGTATATTTTTAAATATTTTTTTTACTCATTTGACAGCTGCTTCTAACAGCAAAGCTGTGAAACATGTGCAGTCTACACCACACTGCAGGACACGGGATGGGGCAGGGTCGGATATAGGGGGGATTGCATGACCAACTGTTACCACATAAGAAAGGTCCAACATTAAAAGTGTAATTCAATTCGCTAAAAATGATAGTCTTCATTTATTTAATATGATAGTCATGATATTGCTTATTTATTCACCTCCATACAAGATAAGCAGTGTCTCTTTACTAGAATGCTGGGGTAAGTCTTACTGTACACTAACAGTTTGGCTGCTGCCACCACCACATCCAACGGTCGTCTTTGTGGCTGCACAGCAACTTGCACAAACCTCAGTTACAGCCTCTCACTTCTCCTACTTCGTGAAATCAACGCAAGTAAGTAAGATGATGTTCAAGTCCAGAGCAGTAAATAATGTTAGCAGCTTAACCTGTGTAGAAATGTGTGGCTCAGTGACACTTTATGTTACAGTGACTAAATGTGGACTCAGTATTTCTTGTGATCGGATGGACAGTTTTGAGTATTGAGTATAGAACCATCTTGAAATGTTGGGGTACGAACTGGGTCTCCCTATTTAAGTAATACAAAATAAAAAATAAAAACTCTGCTTGATGGTACTAATAACAGAAAATCAAGGCATGCTGGCTAGTTAAAAAAAAAGGGTTCTTCTTATGGAGGGTCAGTCAGGACCAAGTTCAGGTCCAAAAAGCAGACCACCTGTTCTTGGGACCATCAGGTTCTTAGAAGCATGGGACCTGCTCTGGGCACCGCAAATAGGCCAGTTCTCCTCTGCTGGTGATTCATCTGGGCTGTGGGTGGAATGGGAGGAACCATTAGTATGAATCCACCCCTCTCATGCCTTTGTGGTACTGCTTACCTCAGCAAAGCTGGGAAGGTGATCCCCAGGCACACATGTGTGATATTCCCTTTGCACTAAAAACAGCCTCACAGCAGACTTATCTAAAGATTACAATGCTCCAGGATTTCTCAAACACTATATTTTATTGGCAAAGCACCACAATGGTCTGCTGTCTATCATGTTTGGATGAAGCCAACAAATGTAGCTGGAGATCTCAGCAAATACTCCACCTGTTCTTCTTTGAAAAATGTTATGTTTAAGAAATTTGAACTACAATTAGCCACAGACCATACACATCCAACAATATCTCAGGTCCTCAAATGCCACGGCCCACCTGTCAAGTTGTTTTGCCTGCCTAAGGTAAAGTCATCCCTGATGAAGGATTGCAAGAATCGTGGGAAGGAGGGATCCTTTCATCGGATTGGCTGGCCCAGCGCTGTTTCAGCCATGGAATGGCCAAATGGGGGAGGCAGCTTGATGGATGAGGTCTCCAGGACTCTAAATATATCCAAATCTTCTTATGTGATATCATCTACTGTTAAATTCTACTCTGTACTTCTAAAATTTAAATTTTTATACTGTATTGAGGATTTGTTCAGTTCTGTGTATTGTATTATATTGCATTGACCCCCTTCTTTTGACACCCACTGCATGCCCAACCTACCTGGAGAGGGGTCTCTCTTTGAACTGCCTTTCCCAAGGTTTCTTCCATTTTTCTCTACAAGGTTTTTTTTTGGGAGTTTTACCTTGTCTTCTTGGAGAGTCAAGGCTGGGGGGCTGTCAAGAGGCAGGGCCTGTTAAAGCCCATTGCGGAACTTCTTGTGTGATTTTGGGCTATACAAAAATAAATTGTATTGTATTGTATTGTATCTAACCATGGCATATGAATCTTTTCATCACTGGAATTAGAATCTGCTGTCTATGAAAGCAATTTCAGCCACATGATCTGGTAAAACTGTATTAAAAACATAGTTAATGTATACTACTAATGCATGTAATTGCATTTTATTATCACTGTTAGTTTTGAATATCATTTAGTCCTGCTTTATGCCCAAAGCTTACTGGGATAGACTCCAGCTTCCCTGCAACCACACTCAGGATAAGCGTGTTTGGAAAATTGATAGAATGGATGGATGTAACACAAATAAGGTGATAAACAAAATCGAGATAACAAGCTTCTTGATGAAATGACTTGAAAATTTTAAAATACTCCAACTTTCAAACTAACTAAATTAGGCAGTGTAGCACAGTGGTTAAGGCTTTGGAACCTAAGGCAGTGCGTTCAAATCCTGCTACTGACATTTTGTGACCACGAGCACATCACTTCGCCTTCCTGGGCTCCAATTGGAGAAACAAAAGAAGTGTAACCAATTGTATCTCAGATGTTGCAAGTCACCCTGGATAAAGGCATCAGTCAAACAACTGACACGGGGCACGGGGCGCTAAAGGTGGCGGCATAACATGATGTCGAGAAAGTTGGCCAAGCTATTAGAAAGGTGCAGGGTGGTGGCACATAACACCTCAGAACTGTGTCGGCCAGACATTGCATTTGTTATCAAGGTGAGACTTGACCAAACACAGCAACAGGAAAGTCGCCGTTAGTGCTGACCCCAGGGAGAGCGTGGGAGTTGAAGGTGTACTTATATAAACAGTTGGTTTTTCCAATCAGAGTCTCAGTCAAACATCATTAAGGCCAGATGCTGTAATGTGGTCCTGGGAAGAGGGACTACCAGTAGCACGTGAGTACCAGTGACTTAAGTACTCTGAGTTAGCAGCAGAGTGCAAAGAGGTAGGCTGGTGACTTCCATCTACCCAGTAGAGGTTGGATGCAGGGGCTTTGTGAGTAAATCAGTTATCTGGCTCCTACGGGCTATTTGTATGACTGGTTCCAATTTCCAGAAGCCACTAAACAGCTGGTAGAGGAGGTGATGATGGCTAGCTACTGGATGTGCTGTGAAGGAGAGATGGTTTTTGGAGTGTATCCCACAGGGGGCACTAGCTCCCTTGTTGGAATAAGTTATTTTGTAATTGCGGCATGTTACATAACTACATACATATAGATATAATATAAAAAGGAAATACCCCTCCCTTAGTGATACGGCGGTAAGAAATCACATAGGAGAAATAACTTAGCTTTCTTTAATGATAGTTTATGCTGCATAACAGACAAGGAAGCCATGACAAGAACCCAGTTCAGGAGTGGGGGCCCAATGTGTAGAGTCTGTCATTTTTGTCGCTACGTTGGAAGGATTTTCCAGATTGGATGACGGTATCTCTCATCTGTCCATCGGCTTCAAAGGTGTGCCAGGCAATGTTCCAAGGCTTTATACTCTTTCTCCATGTGCAGGCCCCCACTTAGGCGAATAATACAATTCCAAACAAGACAAAGAGAGGATACAATTTCACGCTGAGTTTGACACACAGAAATAGTGCACGGTGCCCATTTCGCAGTTGTCCTTATCTTGTCTTGTCTTAAAATGCTTTCCTAGCAGTTCTTATCTGGTGAACTCCTGTGTGCTAAATATGGCTTTGTTTTAGCTATACATGTGAGTAGAAAGAAAAGTAGATTTATAAAATATTTTTTTACAGAGCACAGTGACATATTTAACATATAAACTTATTACATGGGGCTTAACCCCAAAATAAAGCCTGCTGTAGGGAGTTTCGAGGAGGCGTCCTCATTTGGCCACAGCCCTAGAAGCAGATCCTCCAGCTTGCAGGGAAAACATGTGGGTTGGTGGAAGGATTGGCACTTCAGGCACTGCAGAAAACTACCTCCTGCTGTTCCAATATGGTGTTGAGGTGTCACCCGTTACACGGCTCCACTCGGGTCCCAATCTGGGTGGTTCATCGTGTGGTGAGTGCCGCAACGCACTACATCAGCAAATGCGCCTAACCACTCTCTCTTTCTTTCTCCTATGGGGAGATATATTTGTTGGAGTGAAAGATCAGTGAATGGTAGCACCAGCAGACGACCCTGCAGATAACCTAATGGACACTAATGGAGGTCCATCAGGCAAAGGCCAAGCAGGAATAACACCCCTGGACATCAAACTGAGTGTCTATGAATGCACCTGAATGTTGTGCCATGTGTACATTCTCTTACTTGTTTCTAAGTGACTTTATCACTGCTATGCCCTATTTACTTTTTCTTATCATTTATAGCCAAAAATACATTGACAACAGCTTTAGGGTAAAGATTTATAATGCATTGCATACTCTAGCATTCATTCGTCTATCCCTCCATTTATGCAGAGTGTGTGAGTCAAGGGACTTGTGATTATTGTTCTATTGCTGGAATTTAGGATTTTAGAATTCTAAGTCCGTATTTGATACATACTGGAGTTTCTTTCCTGCTGTGTAAATAGCAAAAACTAAAGGAGCCATTCTTGACTATAAGTCAAAATATCTTTGTGCAAAGTGCGTGATCAGATACACTACAGAACATTTTAGAAAAAGGTTTTTAAACCTGCAGTGTGAACATAACCTTTGAGTCACAGGACAGTCACATTTGTGTACTGAAGGAGGAAAGATGAGACCCTGGAATGAATGTATATGATGATGAGGAGAACATAAAAGCTCAGTGCAAAAGGCATTCCAGCCTGGTGTCAAATCTGAGGGAGGGTGCAATCTTGACAGTCAAATACAGTTTTTCCTTGTCTTCTTAGAGAGTCAAGGCTGGGGGGCTGTCAAGAGGCAGAGCCTGTTAAAGCCCATTGCGACACTTCTTGTGTGATTTTGGGCTATACAAAAATAAATTGTATTGTATTGTATTGTATGTAAATACCCAAGAATCTGGAGTACATTTAAGAAAAGCAAAAGGCAGAACAGTAAGATATTCTCAAACCTGCTTAAGTCAATTTGGTGTGTCACTGGACCAGAGTTTAACCCATCATGGGAGCATAAGAAATTAGGAAAGAATCAACCCTATATTAGTGGCATTTCATGAAGAGGGGCCACCTATGCACACCCACACGGGCCCAATGTAGAATCAGCAGTTAATCTGACATGTATCTCATTGTGATGTGGAATGAAAAAATCTCATATATGAATGCACCTAAAAAGGAACATGCCCTGAATAGCATGGAGTGAAAAGACTGGGAGATGAGACATGGACAAGGGTCAAACAGGACCCAAATAGGTCATAATATGAAGAGGACAAAGAGAACTGAACACTTAAGCCAAAACACAAAACAGAATCAAAGTCAGGAAACAAAGCAAAGATCCTGGCACTGAAATATCCTTCAAAGTGAACTTTAGTATCCTCTGTCACTACAGAAAGGGAGAATGAGAGAGATGTACAGGTAATAAAAAGAGGCCCAAAGCCAGGAGGTTCTGGTAATACATGCCAGCTTGACAACAGCAGCTTTGATGGCATAATATTCAGTGCTAGCACTGGTCAGATGGTGGCAGCAGAACACTGTTGCCAATAAACAATAAACCTCGCCAATGGGAGGTCTATAAATCGAGAGTAAACCTTATGAGAAGGATTTTTGAGTCGTAGTGGACTCTACGCTGCCAACTTCCAGACAGTGTTCAGAAGCCATTAAGAAGGCAAACAGAATGTGAGGTTATATAGCACCCTGATGTCTGGAGTACAAATCCAAGGAGGTTCTGCTCATGCT
This sequence comes from Erpetoichthys calabaricus, assembly GCF_900747795.2. Taxonomy (NCBI): domain Eukaryota; kingdom Metazoa; phylum Chordata; class Cladistia; order Polypteriformes; family Polypteridae; genus Erpetoichthys; species Erpetoichthys calabaricus. Next base: position 25,627,787 of record NC_041404.2, read on the forward strand.
TTATAACACACTGGTGAGGCCTCATCTGGAGTATACAGTTTTGGTCTCCAGGCTACAAAAAGGACATAGCAGAACTAGAAAAGGTCCAGAGAGCAGCGACTAGGCTGATTCCAGGGCTTCAGGGGTTGAATTATGAGGAAAGATTAAAAGATCTGAGCCTATACTGTTTAAGCAAAAGAAGATTAAGAGGTGACCAGATTGAAGTATTTAAAATAATGAAAGGAATTAGTCCAGTGGATTGAGACTTATTTTAAAATGAGTTCATCAAGAACATGGGGACACAGTTGGAAATTTGATAAGGGTAAATTTCGCACAAACATTAGGAAGTTTTTCTTTACACAGAGAATGACAGACACTTGGAATAAGCTACCACGTTGGGTGGTAGTCAGTAGGACTTTAGGGACTTTCAAAACTCAACTTAATGGTTTCTTAGAAGAATTAAGTGGATAGGACTGGCGAGCTTTGTTGAGCTGAATGGCCTGTTCTCATCTCGATTGTTCTAATGTTCTAATTTGACCATGGCTATGAAAAGCAGAAAATGGTGCCAACCATCAAATCAAGAAAGTGCCCTGATGATGTCACCAAACTGTTATGGGTAAGTTGATGAGCACAGGAATATTGTGAGGAGACATAACCAGAAGATGAAGGAAAGTAACTGAGGAAGAATGATTATCAAAATTCAAAAAGGACAAAGCAACATTTGTAGTTAAAAAAATCAAAAACAGCTAATTAACTGAACTAACTAAGGAGCTTTAAGTAACATTTCTTCACTTCACCCAGGTGTTCTGAAGAAGCTGGACACCAACATTTTTAGTGGGAATCCAGATGACTTCATGCACTGCATCACTTCTGGTCACATGACAGTAACAAAAAACAGTTGCTTAAACAAAATACTGTAGCAGCCTCCAGGAACCCAAAATGGCATCAAAGCAAGATGTTAAAATATTTTAATGTTAGTAAAATTAATAATAAATGCAGATGTTATATACCAAAATAAAATGAAATACACAAAAAACCCAGTATTATAACATATAAATAAGCATAATAACAACTCATATATAAGTAACTTAAAACCCAAGGAGTAAACGCAAGTCTAGAAGGTCAGATTATGACAAACAGCATGAGACAACTACTCGTCTGTGCTACCTTACTCTAAAATGTCTACCTTTTGTTGTTTGAATCAATATTTCAAAGTCAGCTTACATTTCATACTTTCCAAATTAAGGCCTATCACGTCTAAAGAGTGTTGTCCTTGAGAATATTTGCACTCATAGTGTAGTGTCTTAGATGAACCGGACACTGCCCACATTTGGACCTCACATTATCCTTTAAACCCCCACATTATCCATGACAGTCTGTGGATGAAAAGGTCAGTGCTTGGTGCATAGACAAGGAGCGTTGGTGAAATGTGGATCTGGATGCGGAACAGGTGATGAGCAGGTCAGAGACTAGCTGTGACTTAATCTGAGCAGACAGAGGTCAATAAATCAGTCAGAGGAAGCAGGAAAGCAAGAACATGGGCATAAATACACAAGAAGTTTAAAAGCAGTACAAACAAACAAGAAAAAAAAGGCAAATACAAAGCTGAAAGCTATGCAATGAGCCGAGACACGAGAGAAACAAAGGACAGAGAGCATAAAAAAAAGTGTTAATTGATGGCCAAGGCTGTTTTTGCCTGCGATTTTCGATTTTTGTTTTAGCCACATTTTGGTCTTGCCATCTGAATGAAGTTTACTGAACACATACAGTAAATAAGTAAAGCATATCCATTCAACCAATTTATGTTACTTTCCTAAATTTAGTTATTATTAAGTAGGCCTTGGGTGATCTAGTGGTTAGTGCTGCTGACCCCAGTCCAGTTAGTGGCCGTCTGCAGTCTGCATTTTCTCCAGGTGTGTATCCATTATTCTTTCAGATATTTCAGTTACCTCTACCTCCCACCTGCAGGTAATTCTACTGGTAGCTCTAAATTAGAATGGTGTGACTATGTGTATGAATGTGTCCTATTCAGGGTTGGTCCCTGCATTGCCATAGGATGACCATCATCTAAACCTCAGAGTGGTGGCTCTGAGGTTTAGGGATATGCACTGACAATCGGAAGGTTGTCGGTTCGAATCTCGTAAATGCCAAAAGGGACTCTGCTCTGTTGGGCCCTTCAGCAAGGCCCTTAACCTGCAATTGCTGAGCGCTTTGAGTAGTGAGAAAAGCGCTATACAAATGCAAAGAATTATTATTATTATTATTACCCCCAGTCCAGAATTGGAGTAGTTTTGAAGAGGAGTAGATGGATGGAATGGCATATCATTCTCGGCCAGTCCCTGCTTTGTGCATGACACTGCAGAGATCCAACATTTTTAGTTTGAAGGTCTGGGAGATGAACACATGATTATACGATTTAGAAGATGTAAGTGACCACAAAGGAGCAGTAGAGCATGGTTTTACAATCAAGAGCAATGACAGTGCACTTATTAGATTGTTTCTTATGGGGTGCAACAACCATGTGCCCTAAATCAAGACACATACTACCTCACAAGTAATCATGTGATTGAAGGAACTGTTAAGAATGTCAAGTCATTCATCAATTTCATTTGCAAGACTGTTTTATGGGCCTTAGGCCTATCATCAGCAAATACCTGGAGCAAGACAAGAACCATCTGTAAATGGCGAACAAGTAGAAAATATTTTGCATAACATGCTGTAACACAACATTCTGAACCCTGCTTAATCAAGGTCATGGTTGCATGGGACCAGAGCCTATCTGGGCTAAAGACATGAACGAGATCTTGAAGAAGCACCTGCACATAACATAACATTCTCAAACCTGCTCGGAACAATCGAACAGTTTTGACAAGAACAGGCCAACAAACGAGTCCATCCTATTCACATAAATTGTCTAAAATAATATTAACTTGAAATTATAAGGTCCCTAAAGTCTTACTTTCTATTACATTTCTTGATAATTTATTCCAGGCTTCTATGGTATTGAAGAAAATCTTTGTAATATTTGTGTGAAATCTGCTATTAACAAGTTTCGAACAGTATTCTTCTGTTCTTGTTCAAGAATTTATTTTAAAGTAACTTCTGGGATCTATATTACTAATGCCTTTTATAATTATGAACACTTTGAACATACCACCCCTTAATCTTTCCTCATAGTTCATACTTCTCAGATCCCGAAGTCTGTCTAGTTGCTCTCCTCTGGACTTTCTCCAGCGCTGTTATGTCTTTTTTGTAATACAGAAACCAAAACTGCACACAGTACTCCAGGTGAGAACTCACTAGCGCATTGTATAATTTAATCAGAACCTCTCTTAATTTGTACTTCACACATTGTTATTCATAACTTAACATCCATCCATCCATCCATTATCCAACCCGCTATATCCTAACTACAGGGTCATGGGGGTCTGCTGGAGCCAATCCTAGTCAACACAGGATGCAAGGCAGAAAACAAACCCCGGGCAGGGCACACACACCCACACACCAAGCACACACTAGGGACAATTTAGAATTGCCAATGCACCTAACCTGCATGTCTTTGGACTGTGGGAGGAAATTGGAGCACCCGCAGGAAACCCACACAGACACGGGGAGAACATGCAAACTCCACGCAGGGAGGACCCGGGAGGCGAACCCAGGTCTCCTTACTGCAAGGCAGCAACGTTACCACTGTGCCACCATGCCACCCAACTTAACATCCTGTTAGCTTTTATGACTGCTTCTGTATGCTGCTGTCTTTGTGTAGATTTTGATCTGTCCACTATGACTCCCATGTCATTCTCATGAGGGGTACTTTCAAGTTTCAGACTTCCCATTGTGTATTCAAACCTAACATTTCTCCCTTCTACATGTAATACTTTACATTTACTTACATTCAGTTTCATCTGCCACAAATCTGCTCAAGCTTACCTACTATCCAATTCCCTTTGTTAACAATTTAGCTGATTCTCCATTATCTTCCATTTCATCTAGTTTTGGTGTTATTTGCAAATTTAACCAGCTTATCGACTACTGTATATTGTCCTCCAGATCGCTTTTTATGTATATCAGAAATAGCAGTGGCCCCCAGCACTGACCTCTGGGGGAGGCCGCTTTTAAAATCACTTAATTCTGAAAAAGTTCCCCTCAGCATTACCCTTTGCACCCTGTGTTTGAGCCAATTTTGTACCCACCTACACACCATGCCCTGAATTCCCACATCTTTTAGTTTGATCCCAATTCAATTCAGGGCTGCAGGAGACCAGAGCTCACTCCAGGATCACCAGCCACAAGGCAGGAAACAGCTCTAGACAGCATCCCAGTTCAAAACCTTTTAAATAACATACTGTAGCACAGCATACCTTTAACAAACCTCTTTCATTTAATTAATGGTCACAACAGTGCTGGGCACAATGGACAAATAGTCCATCAAAACACAACATTTAGTACTGTTGTGTATTAGTCAGACAGACATACAGAAACTATTTAGTAGTTTTCATCCATTTTTGTCATCCTTTTGTGATTGTTTGTAGTCCTGTAAAAAATTTTATTATAAGTTGAGGAAAACAATGCTGGGGCCAGATATAGACTGTTTAAAATATTCAAATAAATTTCATGCAAGTCTCCTTTAAGTAAAACATGTTTGCTATTTTCAAGTCACAGAAAAAGTCACTGCATGCAGCCAGGGATGAGAAAATTCCCTGCGTGTCACGGATATGTCACTAATTACTGGTAAACTCATGTACAAAGTAATTGATTCCAAAGTAAAATTATACCCATTTTTAACTTGCAGCTACATTTATTTGAATTTCTTATTACAGATTTGAAACATTCAGAAATAGATAGATAGATAGATAGATAGATAGATAGATAGATAGATAGATAGATAGATAGATAGATAGATAGATAGATAGATAGATAGATAGATAGATAGATAGATATGAAAGGCACTATATTAAAACTTTCACTTCTTTTTACAGGCGATGCAGTAGTAAATGGGTATAAGGTGACAGCCTTTATCGATGCTGATACAACAATATGATGGGGAAATTAATATACAGGGGTGACCAAAGGCAGGTTTACAGTTGTCCATATGGAAAAAGACATGTAGGTTGTGATTATTACAATAGCTTTTTTTAACTAAAAAGAATGTCACAATGGCACAGTGCACTTAAGATAAAGGCTGTGTATAACAAATAAATAATAATACAAAAAAAAAAATAATAATAATAATACAAGAATAATATTTATGTTTCGCATATTCACAACTGTAAACCTACTTTTGCTCATCCCTTTATATAAATATATATATGAACATATACACTTACTGTGGCACTTAGAGCCACTGCTAATCTACATGGGCGTGCTGCCAGCAGAGTGACTGAGGGTTTTTTAATGAGAACGTGCTGGGATAAGAAACATGGTAGGAAAATATGCCAAATTCATTGCTGGAAAATGATATTTTGTCAAACCATGAATGCTGTGATGAAAATCAGGAACTCTTGAACGAATCTAAGTCTGTTTAATACCAGAAATACACCTAGACCTCAGTTAATTAAGCGATGCACATATCAATATTTATATGGTTGCTTGACCCTGATGCCTTCTCAATGACATTCCTATTAAATCCACAATGCTGAATCACAAAAAATTGTGGCGCTCATAATAAAACAAAACAGTCATAAAACAATGAAGAATTATTAGAACTTTACTCCATAGATTTCTATCAAAAAACTATGAACAGTAACTGATTCAACTGAGGTAAAATTCCCCCAAAAGGACATTTAGTTTATCAAACAATATGTAGAAAACTCATACAGAATAATTAAATGAAAAAATATAACAATGGGGATGAATTATTTGTGAGCCATCGTATGCAAGAATAAATCCAAGGGTGAAAGGATTTTATCATCTTATTAGACTGCCCAGTCATATATAATACTGTAGAATTCCCATGAAAGGATGGGCATCCAGTTGGACTCAGTCTCTTTAACTTTTATTCTGTTTATGATTTGGAATTGTAACCAACTGTGGAACTCCCAGAGGCTTCTTTTTTCCGGCGATGCTGCTGACAGGAGTTTTTGTCGTCTTTTCTGTTGCCAACTTGCCATATCTCAATAATAATAACAGACATGCATTATTACATTATATTTATGTGGATCGGTTAGAAATTCCATTGTGCGTTTAAAGAAATTAGTTTTTTTAAGTGTATAGGTTATGAATCTACCTGCAAACTTCTTAAAGCACTCTGAGCTGGTACTGTGAAAAGTCCTATACAAAAACAAATTAAATTGAGAAACCAGAATGCCAAAAATGTGACTTTTGTTTTTTTTGTAGTTTACAATTTATTCATTCTTTTTCTGAACCAGCTCATTCCTGTACAAGGCTTTCTTTTACAAAGTTGACATTAAATGAAATCAACCTGAATTCTTCAAGAAAACTCAAAGCTGTTAGCACAAAATGTGAACATTAATTTTCTTCAAAGACCTGTGAGAGGAGGAAGAAATGCCATTGCAGCCCTCACTCGATGCCTTCATTCTGAGTGACTCACAATCAATTCTTCAAAATTAGAAGCTGGAATTTCATCTGAAGCATTCTGGCAGCTTGAATGTCATTCGTGACTGATTATCTTAACAAAGCAATAGAAAGAAAAGGCCCGCAAAGCTCTTTGCACAATAAAAGCTGGCACAAAGGCCCCTCCAGGTCCTCTAGGCCTGATCACATGTACCAATCTGGCTGTATGATTGAGTTCACTGTTGTTGTTTCTGGTGGTCAATACTCTGGGCTTTGTGACTGTAAGTGATTGCTGCATTCATGTCACCATGTCAGAGTGCACGAGTGTTTGCTTATCGATTTCTTGATAACATGCAATGTAATTTAGGAGTCATCAAATGGGATGTTCTTGTGACAGGTCACTCTGTGTTATCAACAATCACAATGAGGCTTCATTTGTGTTTTACAAAACTCTCACTGTTAACACTGAGCCTCTTAAGCATCATCATTAAAAGGGAATTATGGCATAATCACTTCTTTTCAGTGTTACTGATACAGATAAACATGGACAACAATAGTGGACATTACTCTCCAGCGTGTTATGCATTTTGGCAAATTACGAGCCTGATTTATGAAGCACAGTGAGAGATCTACTTTTTACTAAAAATTGTACATGTAAGTAAAATTTCAATTTAATCATTTCATACATGTATAGACTGCTTTTTAAATTTTTGCTACATCAACAAACCTCAACAATTTTACTCAGAATTTTATTAATTTGTTTACAGACACATTCATATTAAAATCATTCTGAAAGGCAGGTCTTATACAGTTTTAAAATGTTTAAAAATACTAAAGACTATCTTGCCAGGAGTGTTGGGGAATGTTACTTTTACAATTAACTTAGTTGTGTTACTCATTACTTACAAAAAAGTAACTAAATATGCTATATACGAGGGCAATCCCAAAAGTAAGGTCTCCAAAGCGGTGGGGACGTAGAGAAACTGTTCATACGGCTGTTGGGCACACTGTTGTGATTGGTGCTTCCTCCACTCCCAAACAAGCATGTGCGGCTTCGCTGGGATGCTCAATTTTGGCTTGGCAGCCCTTGAAAATGGAGCTCCCGTTGAACGCTACCGCCAAATGCGAAGTTCGCGCAGGAGGCCGTCAATTTCCAACGAGACAGTCGCGAAGGTTGAGGAAAACATGCGTAAAGATCGGCGGTAGGAACTTCATCACCCACCCACCCAATAGTCCGGATTTGGCACCCAGTGACTACCACCTGTTCCCTAAGTTGAAAGAACATTTGTCCGGAAGGCGATTCTGCTCTGACGAAGAGGTGAAAGATGAGGTTCAACGCTTCCTGAAGGACATGGCGGCGCGCTGGTATGACATGGGCATTCTAAAACTACCACAGCGTCTACAAAAATGCATCGACCGAAATGGTGATTATGTAGAAAAATGAATAAGTCTTTAACCTTTAAAATGATGTAAACATTATAGAAAATAAACGGTTGTTTGTATTTCTAAAAAAATAGGAGACCTTACTTTTGGGATTGCCCTCGTATTTATTATAAAATGTTATGTAATACAAACAGTGCATTACTTTTGCTTTTTCTTTTGGATGAAAATATTCACATATCAATGCCCAGTTTTTTTTTTTAATACTGTAGATCCTAAGCTCATATATAAACCTTCATGAAACATCAGAAACATATCAAAATGTGCCTTCTTGTCCTTCTTGTGCCTGTGACGTAAACAACATCCATCCCCTTTTTCCATCCTCATGAGAGCCCCCGAAGATTCACGGTATGAACACTGGCATCAATGCCAAACAGATCACACACTTTCAACACATCTATAGCAATCAGTTGGATTAGAACTAAAGTAACACTTTGTTTTTAGGTTTCTGTTACTGGACTGTACACAACACACTCTTTTTTGCTTGGCTGGGCAACTGAGCCATGCAAAGATGCAATGTGCCATCCACTATGTTTCCTCTTTGCCTTAGCATGATACTCACAGGCTGCCATTGACCCCAGACTGGACTGATTAAATTTACCCTTCAGCACAGGCAGGATTAAATGTATACTTAGAATGTCTGTTGAGTTCTTTTTATTTGATTGCATGACGTGCACGTGTTTAACCTCTTTCTCATGCACAATATTACAGAACTTCCCCAAAATAACTCAGTATTTTTTTGTAGTGTTAGGAATAAGCTTCAAAAGTGTAAGCTGGTATCTTTATGGGACCAAAGACAGCCGTGGGACATGCTTTTCTTCAGTATGGCAGTTACTTTAATGCCACTCACCAGGACTTGGACGCAGTTCTACCGATTTAGATTCCTAATACTTAGTATACGTCAAGATGACAGAGAAGAACAACAGACAGAGGCATGATTTTCATTTTCCTTTTTTTAAGGTACTTGCATTCTGGTTTTGTGATGCACAGTGGCACAGACCGGCCAATATCCCTTAACAACTGCCTGTCCTACTCTCTTCAAAAACCTCTGTGTCATCATAATGCATATCTGTTTTTTCAGTAATGCAGGTATTTTTACTTCAATAAAATAAGAATTGCATTGTTACTTAAAGAAGTATTTAGATTACATGTTACTTTTAATGTGTTGTGCTCAACACTGCTTGTCAGTAATAATTATATCCTTGAATATCACTCTATTCAAAAATAGATTTTATGCTTAAACTTATCTTAATATCTATTTTAGCAAACCTTGAAACAATGTAAAAGTTGTAGTCTTCTCTACAATAATGCAACCCAGTTCTCTTTAATTAGGCACAGTTCCTTCACACGACCTCCTACAAAGCAAACACTGGTCTGCCACTCTGCAGAAAGCAACCACGTTAGCCAGCTGTGCCCAAGAAGAACTCTGTCACTTCAAGCGCATTAATTTGTGATCTGACTGTGAGTTTAATTCCTCTTTCATGGCCCAGGCTTGTTCCGTCTGAGCTTCATTATACTATCCCTTTGCAATATTTCATCTAGCCAAAGAAAATAGAACTGTTTCAAATGACTGATTTGGTTTTTGACCACAAAGGTGTCTCTTGCTCACAGAATCTATTATACCATTCATTGTTATTCTCTTGCTACATTTTGATCACTGCTTACTGCCATATATGTATGTGGAATTGCACCATATAAAGCACAGGGGTGAAAGGCAGCTAGTTAGGGTTAGCAATGGTTTATACATATTGTACTACTTAATTTTTGTACAAATGACTAACAGAAAATCAGACAGATAATAAGCAGCTCTAATCAGGGTATGCTGGACTAAAGTTCTGACTCTTCAGCCTGGATTTAAAAGCTGAAGGGGCATTGCTTATATAAGCAGGCAGATTATTCCACAGCTTCAGGGAATTACAACTAATAGCTTGACCTCCCCATGTTATTTTATTAATCCTTAAAATTTTAAGTAGACCGGCATCTTGCAATTTTAATACACAGTCTGGTTTTGTAAGAAATGATAAGTTCAGATAAGTAAGTAGGGCCTTGGCTATTCAAAGCTTTATAAGTTAAATGGAGAACTTTTAAATCAGCCCTAATCTTAATCTTAAATGGTAGGACCTGAGAACTGGAGTTATGTGTTCATACTTTCTAGTTCTTGTAATGACTCTTGCAGTAGCATTTCGAATTAACTCACCTACATAAAGAACAATATAAACTAACAGAGAATAATACATTGCAGTTATCAACCCTACAGGAAATGAATGCACAAATTACTTTCTCAGTATACTGCATATTTAGGAAACATCATAATTTTTCAACATATGAGCTAAACCAATTTAATTTTTCAGCTTAAGTAATAGAAAAGAATGGCAAATACTGTCAAAGGCTTCTCTTGAATCTAACAGCATAATTACTGAGGAATTTAATTCATCAAAGGATAGCAGATTGTCATTTACACTCCAGGTTAGTGCTGTTTCTATACTATAACTGATGTTGGAAGTAAGACTGGAATTTGTCAAATAAATTGTAAGGAGAAACTAAAGCTGAGCGGCGACTAATTTTTCAATTATTTTAGAAAGAAAAGCTAAGTTTGAAATCAATCTTTCCTTATTAAGTATATTAAGTATGTGGGTCTAGCTCTGGCTCTTTGTGTAATGGTCTGATATCTTACACTTTTAGTGTGCCATTCACTAATGAACTATTTATATTGCTAAGAATGGTTTTTGTAAGAATATCCATTTAGCTTTTCATTAGTTTTGTAGGGACTGGGTGTAAGAAACAAGTATGTCAAGGGGCACATAAGTTAAAAAAAATGGTTCTGTTTATTAAAATAAAAATGAAGTCAAAAAGAAAGACAATGCCTGAAAGCTGCTGTTTCTCAGGACCTCCTGCCTGAAGAAGGGGCCTGAGTTGCCTCGAAAGCTTGCATATTGTAATCTTTCTAGTTAGCCAATAAAAGGTGTCATTTTGCTTGGCTTTTCAGGACCTCCCAAAACAGATCTGAAGCCATGACACCAAGTCATGTCACAATGCCACCAAGCATTAACCTTCCTATCCCCCAATCTCAAGACCCTGGCCTCATTCTCTCCATACAGTGAGCCTCATCCTACCATCCTTCTACTCCAAGCCCTTGAATTGTTTTTGTGGCTTTTCTATGGGACACCAGAACAGAACTCCGATCAGCTTTTTGTGTTCCTGTGGTCTGTGCTAAACTACATAACTAACTAACTAACTAAATAAATAAATATATAAATATGCAAAGAAATAAATATATTTTAAAATGCGACAATAAATTAAAAACAACATGATGATTTGTGAGCATAAATAATGCCATGTTTCATGAAATACGTTTATATTGAGGTAAAGTAGTTGCAGTTGCTAAGTCATGCTTCAGAAGACTAGCTTTCAATTAAGGCCTGGTCACAGTGTTTGCATGTAACCTCTGCATGTCTGTGTATGTTGGTTTGTCCCAGGGTATTGTAGTTGTTCTTCCAAATTTCAAAGACAAAATGGTCTGCAGTGAGTGAGTGTGCCTTTGAAATCAACTGGTGCTCTTTTGTTTTACTGTGGAAAGATTCTGGAACAACTTCTCCTCATAACATAAATCCTTTTCCTGGATGTGCAAACTCTCTTCCAATAGACCAACAGGTATATGTCATCTACACTCTAGCCATACCTTTACCCAAGCGCCCCCATATAGAAAAGGATTTGCTACTTTATTCAGTCATTATATTCCCTAACATTAAGTTTTATGCTAAAAAATGAAGCAAAATAAGCGAGTGTGACAATTCACACCATACAACCTGACTATTTAGCAGTTTTCTCATTGTATGGTAACTGAAGCACTCAATGTGCAATAGTGCAGAGATGTCTCTCACATCTTGTGGTTGTGCTGCTATAGCTCAGGTGATTCACAACACTGAGATCAGCTCATCATGTGCTCCTCATAATGCTGGTTTAAGGTGTGTTTCTGCTCCTGACATGGTACACTTGGTCTCCTTTCATAGTGTTATTTGTGAGCGGATCAGGTCCAAACTGTGCTTCTGACATTTAAAATCAGACAATGGCAACATCTGATTGTCATGTTTGGTGCTTGTGTAACTAGGTGTACATAACTGCTGAGTGTCTTGTGCAATTTTAACACTTATTTAGTCAATTCAAACCAGTTCTTAGCTTAGTAAACACATCAAAGCACACACTTGGCAAGTACACGGGGGTATTTTTCGTACGTCGCTTAAACCATCCGAGATCAGGTGCCTCATCTTGAATGAGTTAATGCCAGTGGAACTCATCCAGATAAGTCGGTTTTTCAAACGCAGCTGTGTATTAGATTAGTGTAGCTGGATCTAATCATACGAGATGAATGCGCGCGCCCGCGCTGAGTGAAAAGCCCATATATATTGAGTCTAGAAAACATGATCAGCAAGTCTTTGATAGGCTGTAACAAAATGACGAAAGAACGGGCGCATTTTTTTTTTCACACACGCGGCGTAAGACCTTTTATTCGAAGGCCACAAAGAATTTCAAGATTTAATATACACAAGCGGTAACACTGCAAAAGCAGCCCAGACCAGAAAAGACGGCTGGCAAAAAGTGGCCGAAAAAATTAAACGCTAAGTAGTGTACATTGTACTTAGTGAATGCAGCGTTTCATTTCCTATGTGTCAGATTAATTATTATTTAATATGTCATAATTCCAGATCAAACGTGAGCACAAGGAGAACATGGGAACAGGTTAAAGTGAAGTACAAGAATATACTTCAAACTGGTACATATTGGTATATAACTATTTAAAGAATTGTTGACATAAAGAATCATATACAATATAAAAAACATTAATTTTAAAGCTAATAAGGAGACAGACAAGCAAAAAACAAGTGGAGGTCCACGCGGTCCAGACCTAACCCCTGCAGAAGAGTTGGCTCTCCAGCAAAATGCCCATCGCCCTGTTTCTGAGGGCATTCCAGGGGGAAGCTCCTCCTCAGAACCAGTGGCAGGAAGTAGTGGTCACTTCATTTCAGGTAAAGGATGGTCATTGCATATTTGTCCTCCATGTGTGCTATAGGTATGTTCCATATAGCCCTCTTTTTTGTTGGGTCAGTTGCAGGGAATGTCATATCCCTTGAACCTGCATCTGACCAACGAGATATTAACGAAGGTCAAATATCTGATGAAGACACAGTGTCTGATTATTCATCAGGAGGAGAGGTACACTTTCCAAATAATGTTTGATCAAACTCCACTCTGATCAGTTCCATGTGCCCCAATCACATTTGGAAATCCTGGTAATGAGAATGTTAGGCTGATTGTGGGATTCTTCGTGGAACTGTGGGTGTTTTAGCCTGTGTATTACCTACCTGCAATGGCATGAAACACCTCTTTTATTGTTTGCACACGCAGGTGTCCAGGAAACACAATGAAAACCTGAAGGAAATGTTTCAGAGCCAAACAGACTTTATGAATTGCCTGGCAAACTGCACTTTTCGATAGCTGTTCCGCATCGCCTACAGTATATAAAAAAGTGCCGCTTGCAAGAAACCTCAAAGCAATGCCTACAGTCTGTGTGGTTGTGAGAGCCCGACTTCGCCGAGTTTGACTTCGAATATACGGAGCTAATAAATCTTTGAGGTACAATATTCCCCCTCGGCTAAAGCGGTATCTTTCGTACAGAATTTCCTCCGGGGGCAATAAAGGATCTTGCTGATCGCGCAAAACCCTCTTTATATGAACTTCTCTTCCTATAATTTGCACACCAATATCAATTGGTCGCTCTTTCATGAACGGCGAAGCCCTGACTGGATGACTTCCACACCATCACTGATCACGTGTGTAAACTAATCCTTGTTTACGCAGAACAAACCTGCTCCAAGCAGGTTTGCGGATTTGGATGTGTTGCTATGACAACACTTCCAGCAAGAGTTTCAAAAAACCGACAGATCCAGGATCAGGCCAAATCGTCAACAATTACATCCGGCCTAAGCGAGTAATCCACGTACGAAAAATACCCCCCACAGCTCAGAAAATCGAAAACATATGTTAGCTGAAAGAGTTTACATTCTTATCACCTGCTTAATGCAAACATGTAGGCTTAATACGTTAATATCGTAATGCTAAAGAAGAAACAGTAGCAAGAATACTTTCTTAAAAATTCAGCTAAATAATAACATTACACTCCCCAACACTCTTACTGGTTCATTTCTGCCTTACACCCAAGATAAGCAATGGCATCCACAAACCTTAAATTTGAATGAGAAATTCAGAAAGGAGATAGTTGGATGCATCCTACACCCATCTTTTCTTAATTTTTCATGTAACATTCTTAACTACATTTTTACAAAGAAAATGTGTCGCTTCACCTACAGAAAGGTGATTTTTAAAACCTGGCCTAACAATGTTTTAGCCAACAGTATTTTTTTAAAGAAAATTAGAGCAAGCATTGTAAAATATATTTTGCATTTTATATAGAAAATAAAAATATTGAGCGGGGTACATAGGACTGATTTTTAACAGGATGAAACCATTTAATCTTTTCTGGGAACAAAAGGGCACATAGTTAAAGTGACTTTGAATTCCACGTGGACCCAATTTTATGCAAACAAGCAGACTTACTTTAGCAGATGTGAAAGTATAATTAAAGTAAATTTTGTAAATGCATGTGATGGATTAGTACTGCAATTCTAATCACAGTAGGAAAGAGAAAATAAACACAAACAGTAATGATACTGTTCTTTTAATTCACTTTTGTGGAAGCTGTTAACGGGAGGCCTGAAACACTTCTTTTTCCTTATTAATTTGCATATGCTGGTGATCTTTACTGCTGGTGATTTGGATTGTGAGTTTTGTGATTTAGTTATTTCCGACCAGTTCAAACTCATTCCACAGTTCAAACCAGTGTGTGTTACTCTTGGTAATCAAGAGGTAGCGCTGGCTAAATATGGACTCTCGTACTATGGAATATATAATAAATTAGCTATAAAAAATGCTATTACTTAGGGCATGCACCTCTTAAGTAAATGTATCGCATGGATATACTACCTGTAGACAACAGCAATAACAATATTTATTTATATAGAACATTTTCATACAAATGATGTAGCTCAAAGTACTCTCTTAATGAAGAAAGAGAAAAAAGACAAAATAAATTAGAAAATAGAATAATGAACACTAATTAACATAGAGTAAAAGAAAGGTCCGATGGCCAGGGACAACAGAAGGCACACTAATTACCTACTTCTGACCAGCATCATGCAGAGAATCCACTGTACATAAGACATACACACTTTGGTGCTATGTGTGCAAAACTAAAATAGCTATTGTTTCATGTGATTTAAATAACATGATGGAACAACATGAGCCAATTCACCACCCTGTTACTGACCAGCGCTTTTAATTCTAGTTGATTATGAACAATGATGGCAAAGGGTATTATATCTATATTCCACTTCAAAGGTAACCATTGTTCCCCCCCTGGGTTGTGAGCACTGTCAGTATCAAAGACAGGTCACTTTCCGCTATTCACCATCATACTCTTCAGCAACACTAAAACCAACACAAGATCTCATTGCTCATTGGGTTCTTTTTATTCTTTTTCTCTGAATGTTTCCTGCCTCTTTTCTAGAATCCTCCCAAGGCTCATCTAAGAGTACACTCCCTTTTGCTGCCAGGCGAGCTGGTGCCAGTCAAGAATCTAACCTATGAAGCATTTACGGACAGCTGATATCCAGGGAATGTTTGGAGTGTGCAGCACATGATGTCATTAACATGGCTACATAGAACATAAGAATTTAAGAAATTTGGCAAACAATAGGACAACATTCAGTCCATGAAGCTTGCTTGTTTAGCTAATAGCTAAGATATCCCAGTATCTCACCAAGATACTTCTTACAGGTTGATAAAGTTTCTGCTTCAACTGTATGACTTGTGATGGACGACCGGCTACGGACTCTGGTCGCCACCCCCAGGCCGCTAGGAGGAGCCCTTCGGACAGCATGATGGTGCCCCGACTTCCAGCAGGGTCTCATGGACTTTGAAGTTTATACGCACAGCCCTGCTGGATACCTTGGGGGCCATAATCATTTTCTGAATGCAGCGAGTCAGGACCTCAGTGTTACATCTCATCTGAAGGATGGCACCATTTTTACACCACAGTGTCCCCATCACTGCACTGGGGCATTGGGATCCATGTCCAGACCATAGGGTTAGTGCCTCCTGCTGGCTTCACCAACACCTCTTCCAGCAGCAACCTAAGCTTTTCCATATGGTGTCCCATCCAAGTACTGGCAGGGCCCGAAAACACTTAGCTTCAGGTGGATGACCTGTGCTGAAGCGCATGTGGTATGGAAAGAACAATTATCCAAAAAAACGCTGTGGAGGTGTACAGGAGTACAGCCTACAATAGATGATTTCTTATATTTGAGGAAATAATAGCAATAATAATAATAAAAATATTTGAAAACATATCTGTCATTCACGCAACCACTTACAGATATAACATCAGGATTAGTCATATGATTGTTTTTCTGAGAATTCTGATTCCATTCAGTATGCTCATATTATTTTATACCAAATTTTTTCCATTTACATAAGAGGTTTCCTTACACAACTCTTTGCAGTAGATTTCATAATGAATAAAATGAAAATCCAATATGAGTTTGAATGTCATATACTGTAAAAGCCTGTTTTCGTCATGGAGAAAGAGAGACAGAGTTATTTTAAAATTTTGCCTCAATTAAAGCTCCTATTAGATAAATTCATTTAGATAGATAGATAGATAGATAGATAGATAGATAGATAGATAGATAGATAGATAGATAGATAGATAGATACTTTATTAATCCCAATGGGAAATTCACATTGTTATTTGTTATTTAGGTAATTTATTGTTATTTATCTAATTGTTATTTAGGTAATTTCGTAAAAATTGACAAACAATAGCATAATCATATGTAAAACATTATTATACATAGCCAGTCACAACCGTGAAAGTGTCTATCACATATGTTATCCGTCTCCTGGATTAGGTGTATTTTCCTGTTTATTGTTGCTTTTGTTATTTTTGAGTGATTATTTTATTGTTTTTGTGTAATTTCTCTGAATAATGTTATATGTATTTATTGTTTAGTATTTATGGATCGTGTAGCTAAGTGTGGATATGTTTCTTGTATTCTGTGGGTGGAAAGGCATGGCCACCATGACGTCACCTCTGAAGGACCGCCATCTGTCCAGTTTTGAATTGTGAATATATTCTTCTTTTGAATTTCTAGTTTTGTGGATTTTTGCTTCTGTTGTATATTTGTGATTTTTGGATTTTGTATTGGGACTTTTTGGGTTCCCCTTTTACACCAACCCTTTTTGCTCCTTTGATGGTAATCCTCTCCTTTGAAGGGCATTTGTGTGCATTTGTGGGCTGGACAGGTCAGACTAAGTTGTCCTTCACTTTTCTTCTTCACCAGATGCACCACTTTGAGGTTTGTCTTGGTCGCTGTGTTGTTGAAGATTGAAGGCCTGCCCAGCTCACTGTCATTTCTAATGGAGTAGCATGCCTTTACAGCACCATGCTGTTTGAGATTGCAATGGTAAATTTCAGAATTTCAGAATCTCTATCAAGAGCAAAGCAACCTTTTTCTTTATAAGCTGTTTTGTTATTTTTTTTCTAATTCATTTTAAGTTATTCATTTCTGGTCCCTCAATGGCTGCATTGATTTTCCTTTTGTGTTTTAATTGTTTTGTTTTAATTTACATCCTTCCCTGGGCTCTGTTTGTTGAAGCCAAGGGAGGCAAGGCCTCCCAAGTATAGAGGTGTGCACCTGAGCTCCTATTTCAGAGTTTTACATGCCACCGGCTAACTGAATTTGTAGTCTTTTTATCACTGGTCCCTCTAATTCATTACAATTTGTATTTGCATTTGCTACTGAAAGATTAGTTTGGTGTTACTTTTTTAGTGTCTTGAACTTGTGTCTGTGCTTGTCTAATTATTATAGTTATAGAAATTTGCATTTCAGTTATTCTTAGTCTGTTACCTAATAATTATTTCATGTATTGAACTGTGTCCCTTTCTCCCAGGCCTTTTCTCTGTTTTTTTTTTTTTTGCTTGATTTTTCATTTTTTGCCTGTACTCTTTGTGGGCCCAATTTTGCTTGAGTATTGTACATTAAAAATAATGAACATATTTAGTTTATGTTAAAAAACAATTTCAACTAAATCTAATCTTTTTGACACTCACAGTATTCCTTGCAAGTCTATAACCAAAGTGACAACAGACTGTATGTTCTGCTTAAATTGGTTTCTTTATTTAATTATGTGCATAGAGATGTATTAATTGAACATATTCTGAGCATGAGAAAACATTAATTTGTATATGATAAAATAGCTGATTATCAACTATATAATAAAACACTATGGTCTGTGTGTATATTTGTGTATGTCTGGTCCCTCTGAGCAAACTGATTAGTCAGAATAGCTTTGGTGATAAAATCAAAAGAATAAGTGAGAGGCTGAGACACAGGAGGAGGAGTGAAAGGCATAGGAGGAATGCTGAGAGTAGCCTTCAAAGACATGAAGTTAAAAAGCAGACAAATGGTGAGCAAAGTGCCTCAAACAACAGAGTCTGAAAGACAAAGGATCGGGTAAGAGAGGTTCAGACATATGAGGATATTGAGAAGAGGTGTATGAGGAACGTTGAAGTTACACATAGGGCAAGAGATATCCATCCATCCATCCATCCATCCATTGTCTCCCGCTTATCCGAGGTCGGGTCGCGGGGGCAGCAGCTTGAGCAGAGATGCCCAGACTTCCCTCTCCCCGGCCACTTCTTCTAGCTCTTCCGGAGAATCCCAAGGCGTTCCCAGGCCAGTCGAGAGACATAGTCCCTCCAGCGTGTCCTGGGTCTTCCCGGGGCCTCCTCCCGGTTGGACGTGCCCGGAACACCTCACCAGGGAGGCGTCCAGGAGGCATCCTGATCAGATGCCCGAGCCACCTCATCTGACTCCTCTCGATGCGGAGGAGCAGCGGCTCTACTCTGAGCCCCTCCCGGATGACTGAGCTTCTCACCCTATCTTTAAGGGAAAGCCCAGACACCCTGCGGAGGAAAACTCATTTCAGCTGCTTGTATTCGCGATCTCGTTCTTTCGGTCACTACCATAGCTCATGACCATAGGTGAGGGTAGGAACATAGATCGACTGGTAAATTGAGAGCTTCGCCTTGCGGCTCAGCTCCTTTTTCACCACGACAGACCGATGCAATGCCCGCATTACTGCGGATGCCGCACCGATCTGCCTGTCGATCTCACGCTCCATTCTTCCCTCACTCGTGAACAAGACCCCGAGATACTTGAACTCCTCCACTTGGAGCAGGATCTCGCTACCAACCCTGAGAGGGCACTCCACCCTTTTCCGGCTGAGGACCATGGTCTCGGATTTGGAGGTGCTGATTCTCATCCCAGCCGCTTCACACTTGGCTGCGAACCGATCCAGAGAGAGCTGAAGATCACGGCCTGATGAAGCAAACAGGACAACATCATCTGCAAAAAGCAGTGACCCAATCCTGAGCCTACCAAACCGGACCCCCTCAACACCCTGGCTGCGCCTAGAAATTCTGTCCATAAAAGTTATGAACAGAATCGGTGACAAAGGGCAGCCCTGGCGGAGTCCAACTCTCACTGGAAACGGGTTCGACTTACTGCCGGCAATGCGGACCAAGCTCTGGCACCGATCGTACAGGGACTGAACAGCCCTTATCAGGGGGGCCGGTATCCCATACTCTCGGAGTACCCCCCACAGGATTCCCCGAGGGACACGGTCGAATGCCTTTTCTAAGTCCACAAAACACATGTAGACTGGTTGGGCAAACTCCCATGCACCCTCCAGGACCCTGCTAAGGGTATAGAGCTGGTCCA
Organism: Erpetoichthys calabaricus; assembly: GCF_900747795.2. Lineage (NCBI taxonomy): Eukaryota > Metazoa > Chordata > Cladistia > Polypteriformes > Polypteridae > Erpetoichthys > Erpetoichthys calabaricus. The sequence continues at coordinate 25,647,616 of NC_041404.2, forward strand.
CTGTTCCGCGACCAGGACGAAAACCACACTGTTCCTCCTGAATCCGAGGCTCGACTATCCGACGGACCCTCCTCTCCAGGACCCCTGAATAGACTTTTCCAGGGAGGCTGAGGAGTGTGATCCCTCTGTAGTTGGAACACACCCTCCGATCCCCCTTCTTAAAGAGGGGGACCACCACCCCGGTCTGCCAATCCAGAGGCACTGTCCCTGATGTCCATGCGATGTTGCAGAGGCGTGTCAGCCAAGACAGTCCTACAACATCCAGAGCCTTGAGGAACTCCGGGCGTATCTCATCCACCCCCGGGGCCCTGCCACCAAGGAGTTTTTTGACCACCTCGGTGACCTCAGTCCCAGAGATGGGGGAGCCCACCTCTGAGTCCCCAGGCTCTGCTTCCTCATTGGAAGGCATGTTAATGGGATTGAGGAGGTCTTCGAAGTATTCCCCCCACCGACCCACAACGTCCCGAGTCGAGGTCAGCAGCGCACCATCCCCACCATATACAGTGTTGACACTGCACTGCTTCCCCTTCCTGAGACGCCGGATGGTGGACCAGAATCTCCTCGAAGCCATCCGAAAGTCATTCTCCATGGCCTCCCCAAACTCCTCCCACGCCCGATTTTTTGCCTCAGCAACCACCAAAGCCGCATTCCGCTTGGCCTGCCGGTACCTATCAGCTGCCTCCGGGGTCCCACAGGACAAAAGGGTCCTGTAGGACTCCTTCTTCAGCTTGACGGCATCCTTCACCGCCGGTGTCCACCAGCGGGTTCGGGGATTGCCGCCACGACAGGCACCGACCACCTTACGGCCACAGCTCCGGTCAGCTGCCTCAACAATAGAGGCACGGAACATGGCCCATTCGGACTCAATGTCCCCCACCTCCCTCGGGATGTGGTCGAAGTTCTGCCGGAGGTGGGAGTTGAAGCTACTTCTGACAGGGGGCTCTGCCAGACGTTCCCAGCAGACCCTCACAACACGTTTGGGCCTACCACGCCTGACCGGCATCCTTCCCCACCATCGAAGCCAACTCACCACCAGGTGGTGATCAGTTGACAGCTCCGCCCCTCTCTTCACCCGAGTGTCCAAGACATGTGGCCGCAAGTCCGACGACACGACCACAAAGTCGATCATCGAACTGAGGCCTAGGGTGTCCTGGTGCCAAGTGCACATATGAACACCCCTATGCTTGAACATGGTGTTCGTTATGGACAATCCGTGACGAGCACAGAAGTCCAATAACAAAACACCGCTCGGGTTCAGATCAGGGGGGCCATTCCTCCCAATCACGCCCTTCCAGGTCTCACTGTCATTGCCCACGTGAGCATTGAAGTCTCCCAGCAGAACGAGGGAGTCCCCAGAAGGTATGCCCTCTAGCACCCCCTCCAGGGACTCCAAAAAGGGTGGGTACTCCGAACTGCTGTTCGGTGCATACGCACAAACAACAGTTAGGACCCGTCCCCCCACCCGAAGGCGAAGGGAGGCTACCCTCTCGTCCACCGGGGTAAACCCCAATGTACAGGCTCCAAGTTGGGGGGCAATAAGTATACCCACACCTGCTCGGCGCCTCTCACCGGGGGCAACTCCAGAGTGGTAGAGATTCCAGCCCCTCTCAAGGAGATTGGTTCCAGAGTCCAAGCTGTGCGTCGAGGTGAGTCCGACTATATCTAGCCGGAACCTCTCAACTTCGCGCACTAGCTCAGGCTCCTTCCCCTTCAGAGAGGTGACATTCCACGTCCCAAGAGCCAGTTTCTGTAGCCGAGGATCGGACCGCCAAGGTCCCCGCCTTCGGCCACCACCCAACTCACACTGCACCCGACCTCCTTGGCCCCTCCCATAGGTGGTGAGCCCATGGGAAGGGGGACCCACGTTGCCTCTTCGGGCTGTGCCCGGCCGAGCCCCATGGGTGCAGGCCCGGCCACCAGGCGCTCGCCATCGAGCCCCACCTCCAGGCCTGGCTCCAGAGTGGGGCCCCGGTGACCCGCGTCCGGGCAAGGGAAAACGCCGTCCAAAATTGTTTTTCTTCATAGGAGGTTTGGTTAACCGCTCTTTGTCTCATCCCTCACCTAGGACCAGTTTGCCTTGGGTGGCCCTACCAGGGGCATAAAGCCCCGGACAACAGAGCTCCTAGGATCATTGGGACACGCAAACCCCTCCACCACGATAAGGTGACGGTTAAAGGAGGGGGCAAGAGATATCACATATGTTTAAATGTATTCTATTATCTGTAAAAGTGTGTACATTAATAAATAGCAGACTACTCAAAGAAATCTTTTTCAATGTTGATGTTTTTAAACCTGAAATTTTATGACTTCACACAACAATGGAGCATAATTTATATTTTTATTTTTATACATATAAGATTTTGAATGACCAAGGAGGTATTTTATACTTGATCTTCTTACTGTAAGAGAGCAACCTAGCAGCCAACTATCTTCTGCTACCAGGAACTCACATGGCATACTTTATATTTTATAAATTTGTACTTAATAATTGAATTTAATAGGCTAAGACTACGAGACTCAAAAAAGATGTCTGCTCTCCTAAGGTTCAGATTTTGTCTCTCATTTTTAGTTTTACTGAAAGGTCTGAAAGTAATTATTACATCATTTTTTGGGGGTTATGAGAACCAAGAATCCATTGGTCATATTTATTTTTTGTTTCAATCCACCTTTACTTTCATTAGTTATTTTTTGTTTTATCCAGTTGTGCCATCTTGTTTCTTCTATGTGCACCACCACATTGGGCCTTTAGTGTTAATGGCTACTATGTGGGTGACAGGGGTGATATCAGGGGTCACCGATGGGTGTATAAAGGTCAGCCTCTTGGACTTCCTGGTTTGTCCAAGTCTGGTAATCTATATATATAAAAATGGAATGGGTGGGTCGTCGGGTGGGCCTTTTTTTCATTCCGTCGTTTTTTCGACGTTTTGAAAATGTAGAATGATTATTTGATTTTTTTGTTTTTATTTGATCGTGTCTATGTAGCCACCGTCGTAATAAAGTATCGCTAAAATCGTCATTTATCATAATTTATTTTTGACGTATAACGTCACCGTCGTCGAGGTCAGTGATACCAGTGCAAAAAATCTGCTTACGGTTGAAAGACACGCCCTACTCACTGGACAGTTAAAAACACCAATCAAACTAACGATGACATCAAGTATTACCCAATCAAAAGTAGGAAAGGAGGCATCTTCATAAAATGCGTGTGGGATGATTTGCATGAGACGCTGCTTTAAAAAAAAAATGATAAAAAAAATACGGGATAAATCCCGTCCAGTATTGATTCAAAACGGGACGCGCAATTTCATTCTCAAACGCGGCACGATTCCGTATTTTAAAGGACGGGTGCCAACCCTACAGTGCCAGGTAACCACCCATACAATCACATTGTGATTCAGACTAGGAATGCAATGAATGTAATTACCCCGATCTACATACAAGGCGAAAGTCTTGCAACATTCAAAGATGATGGTTTGGGATAAGTACACCATACAACATAAAAGAGCTTATGAAGCCTTGAACCGAAAAAACCAACATCTCAGAGATCGTAAAAAAAAAAATAGGAGCTAATGTCGTTTTACTCGCTGTAGATTTTAGTCAAACATTACCAGTTATTTCACGAGGGAGACCAGCACATCAACTCAATGCGTGTTTAAAATCCATGCTTCTCCCACGCTCGGTTATATGTCGCGTGTTCTCGGGTAGGTGCACCAAAAAATGTATACATTTAAGCATGTAATGGGCAAACAAAAAATGACGTATACCCGAAGGCAGAGCAGTAGTACTTAATGTAACTTTACTTCTTAAATGTTAATGTTTTACTGTTTAATAATTTATACCCTTCTTATATGTTGTTCAAATTCTTTTATCAAAATACCACTGACAGCGCAATGCACGATAACATCGAGTGAATACACCATACGCATCCTCCCACGGCTGCCCTGCTGTGCGCAGATAGGACTTGATTGTACAATAAAATAAAATAAAGATAAAAAGACTAAAAC
>NC_041404.2:26991619-26994119 GCF_900747795.2 Erpetoichthys calabaricus
AAATGTTTCCTTTACTTTTTCATAACCTCTTTAACACACTACTTCTCCGCTGCGAAGCGCGGGTATTTTGCTAGTATATATATATATAAAAGACAGCAACAGTTATAACAATGACAACACAATTACATTGACAATCATGTTACGTTATTTTTAAAATGTTTCCTTTTTTTTTCATAACCTCTTTAACACACTGCTTCTCCGCTGCGAAGCGCGGGTATTTTGCTAGTATATATATATATATATATATATACATATACACACATACATGCAGTTTTAATAACACAGAAATCAATATAAACATTAACATCATTATCATATGAGAATATGAAGTAATATATAAGAAGCACATTTCATATAAATATAAATTATTAAACAGTAAAATCTTCTTCTGTTATTTGCTACCGTGGCAATTTGTGTGTCTGTCCAGGATTTTAAATGACCTGTAGCTCGCAAACCGTTTCACCTATACACTTGAAATGTGGTACACATATAGTACGTCACGTCTACTATCTGCTTTATGGGTGATGATTGTTTTACTCTTTTTATGTTTATTTTATTTTATTGTAGAATCAACTCCTATCTGCGCACAGCAGGGCAGCCGTGGGCGGATGCGTATGGTGTATTCACTCCATGTTATCGTGCATTGCGCTGTCAGTGGTATTTTGATAAAAGAATTTGAACAACATATAAGAAGCGTATAAATTATTAAACAGTAAAACATTAAAATTTAAGAAGTAAAGTTACATTAAGTACTACTGCAGTGCCTTCGGGTATACCTCATTTTTTGTTTGCCCATTACATGCTTAAATGTATAAATTTTTTGGTGCACCTACCCGAGAACACGCGACATATAACAGAGCGTGGGAGAAGCATGGATTTTAAACACGCGTTGAGTTCATCTGCTGGTCTCCCTCGTGGAATAACTGGTAATGTTTGACTAAAATGTACAGCGAGTAAAACGACATTACCTCCTATTTTTTTTTTTACGATCTCTGAGATGTTGCTTTTTTCGGTTCAAGGCTTCATAAGCTCTTTTATGTTGTATGGTGTACTTATCCCAAACCATCATCTTTGAATGTTGCAAGACTTTCGCCTTGTATGTAGATCGGGGTAATTACATTCATTGCATTCCTAGTCTGAATCACAATCTGATTGTATGGGTGGTTACCTGGCACTGTAGGGTTGCCACCCGTCCTTTAAAATACGGAATCGTGCCGCGTTTGAGAATGAAATTGCGCGTCCCGTTTTGAATCAATACTGGACGGGATTTATCCCGTATTTTTTTTATCATTTTTTTTTTAAAGCAGTGTCTCATGCAAATCATCCCACACGCATTTTATGAAGATGCCTCCTTTCCTAGTTTTGATTGGGTAATACTTGATGTCATCGTTAGTTTGATTGGTGTTTTTAACTGTCCAGTGAGGAGGGCGTGTCTTTTAAGTACAGTCTGCAAAGTGTTGGCACTGAGATGTGGCGTCAGCGCCATTGTTGAAGCCCCTAACGTTGCGGTCAGCAAGTCGGCTAACATCCGCCATGTGCCGTCTTTCAGTTGCGAGAAGCAGATCATAGAATGGTTGAAACTGTTGCCCCTAACGTTGCGCCACGGCGTGTGGTTCATTTATACCTCGTGTCTTCTCATTAAACTTTTATCTCGCGAATATGTTATTGCAATCCGCAGCGGGAGCGTTTCTATAAACTTAATTTAAACTTACGTTTTACACCGTGCTTTGTTTCCCTTATGAACATGCTTGTATGCTTAACTCGCTCCGTTCTCAATTGTTTAATAAATTTTTTGCTCTTCGCTGTTTGCGGCTGTTCCTCCATTTCCCCCTACTTCGTTGTTTTATCTCGCGAATATGTTATTGCAATCCTTAACGGGAGCGTTTCAATAAACTGATTGAAAATAGTTTTGCATTTACCTTTTTAGTAAAAGGCGAGCTTTTAAGCCTGAGAAATCACCGCGTAAATGCACACGTTTAATTGGACATGTGTTAATATGTATGGTTACACAGTATTAAAAGACACTGAACAACGTCAGTTACCTTTGTTCCCGCGTTTGATAAAAGGTGAGCTTTTAAGCCTGAGCAATCACCCCGTAAATGCACACGTTTAATTGCACATGTGTTAATATGTATGCTTACACAGTATTAAAAGACAGTCAAAAATTAACGTCATTTACCTTCGTTCCCGCGTGTGACTCATGCTGTAAATCTCTTCCTTGTTTTCAGTTCACGTGATTACGTAGGAGGCGTGATGACGCGATACGTGACTCCGCCTCCTCCATTACAGTGTATGGACAAAAAATATGTTCCAGTTATGACCATTACGCTTTGAATTTCGAAATGAAACCTGCCTAACTTTTGTAAGTAAGCTGTAAGGAATGAGCCTGCCAAATTTCAGCCTTCCACCTACACGGGAAGTTGGAGAATTAGTGATGAGTCAGTCAGTGAGTGAGTGAGTCAGTCAGTCAGTGAGGACTTTGCCTTTTATTATTATAGAT